>NC_053028.1:457788056-457925284 GCF_003073215.2 Triticum urartu
TGTTTAATGAAGATGATATTTTTAGTCTCCCAAGTTTTGATGAGCAAATTTATTATGATGATAGCATGCCTCCTATTTATGATGATTATATTGATGAAAGTGAGTTTGGAAGAGTGTGAACTTTAGGAAGTAATGATCCCACTATTTTGGAGGATGTTGAATCTCATTGTGGTAATTATAAAAGTGGATTTGGAGAAGTCATGACTTTATTTAGTAATGATTCCACTATCTTGGAAGAGGTTTCAATTGATTATGATGAGAACAAAGTTGCTACTTATGATGATTATTGTGATGATACTTATGTTATAAAAAGTAGTGATGATTATATTTACAAAAAATGTCATGATTATGATTACCCTTTTCCTGAACGTTACTCTTTTAATGTGGAAAAAATTTATAGTATTCGAGTTTCTTATGATACTCCCACTATTCCGAATGAGAAGAATTTTGCTTATGTGGAAAGTAATAAAAATTCTATGCTTGTAGATCATGAAAAGAATGCTTTATGTGATAGTTATATTGTTGAATTCATTCATGATGCTACTGAAAATTATTATGAGGGAGGAATATGTGCTTGTAGGAATTGTAATAATATCAAGTTTCCTCTCTATGTGTTGAAAATCTTGAAGTTATCCTTGTTTTACCTTCCTATGCAAGATGATTCTTGTTCCCACAAGTTGTTTGCTCACAAAATCCCTATGCATAGGAAGTGGGTTAGACTTAAATGTGCTTGTCATATGCTTCATGATGCTCCCGTTATGTTTCAATTCTATTCTTTTATGTGAGCATCATTGAAATTATCATGCCTAGCTAAAAAGACAATAAATAAAAGCGTTTGTTGGGAGGCAACCCAACATTTACCCCTACTGTTTTTGTGTGTCCTCATGATTAAGATACTCCCTCCGGTCCTTTTTACTCTGCATATTAGAATTCTCTGAAGTCAAACTTCACAAAGTTTGACTGTATTTATATGAAAAAATATCAACATCTACCATGCTAAAGTTATATAATATGAAACTTTAAGTCATGACACATCTAGTGGTATTGATTTTAGATTGTGAATGTTGGCACTTTTTTCTACAAAGTTGGTCAAAATTTACGAGGACTTCAGTCAAATCTTATATGCGAACTAAAAAGGATCGGAGGGAGTACTATAGTAATCATGTTTTATAGATTTTGTTTTCAATAAAGTGCCAAGTAAAGCCTTTAGGATCTTCTTGGGTGATTGTTGTTTGATCTTGCTGATAAAAACAGAAAGTATGCGCTCATGAAAATAATTATCATTTTTTTACTAGAGAGCGATAAAATACCAATTCTAACTGCAGTAGATCAATATACTTTTTACCCTGGTCGTCCTAATTTTCAGAATTTTTGGAGTTACAGAAGTATTTGAAATCTCCATATTACTACAGACTGTTATGTTTTCGACATATTCTATTTTCATTGTGTTTTTTGCTTATTTTGATGAATCTATGAGTAGTATCGGAGGGTATGAACCATAGACAAGTTGGAATACAGTAGATATTACACCAATATGAATTTAGAATGAGTTCACAACAGTACCTAAGTGGTGATTTATTTTCTTATACTAACGGAGCTTACGCGTTTTTTGTTAAGTTTTGTGTTGTGAAGTTTTCAAGTTTTGGGTAAAGATTCGATGGACTATGGAATAAGGAGTGGAAAGAGCCTAAGCTTGGGGATGCCCAAGGCACCCCAAGGTAATATTCAAGGACAACCAAGAGCCTAAGCTTGGGGATGCCCCGGATGGCATCCCCTCTTTCGTCTTCGTTCATCGGTAACCTTACTTGGAGCTATATTTTTATTCACCACATGATATGTGATTTGCTTGGAGCCTCATTTTATTTTATTTTGTTTTGCTTGATGTTTGAATAATATCCCAAGATCTGAAATTATTAAATGTTAGAGAGTCTTCACATTGTTACATAATTATTCAACTACTCAATGATCTTCACTTATATCTTTTGAAGTAGTTTGTCATTTGCTCTAGTGCTTCACTTATATCTTTTAGAGCACGACGGTATTTATTTTATAGAAATTATTGATCTCTCATGCTTCACTTATATTATTTTGAGAGTCTTTTAGAACAACATGGTAATTTGCTTTGGTTATGAATTTAGTCCTAATATGATGGGCATCCAAGATGGGTATAATAAAAACTTTCATATAGAGTGCATTAAATATTATGAGAAGTTTGATACTTGATAATTGTTCTGAGATATAAAGATGGTAATATTAGAGTCATTCTAGTTGAGTAATTGTGAAATTGAAAAATACTTGTGTTGAGGTTTGCAAGTCCCGTAGCATGCACGTGTGGTAACCGTTGTGTGACAAATTTGAAGCATGAGGTGTTCTTTGATTGCTTTCCTTATGATTGGCGGTCGGGGATGAGCGATGGTCTTTTCCTACCAATCTATCTCCCTAGGAGCATGCGCTTAGTGCTTTGGGTTTGATGACTTGTAGATTGATGACCCACAAGTATAGGGGATCTATCGTAGTCCTTTCGATAAGTAAGAGTGTCGAGCCCAACGAGGAGCAGAAGGAAATGATAAGCGGTTTCCAGCAAGGTATTCTCTGCAAGTACTGAAATAAGTGGTAACAGATAGTTTTGTGATAAGATAATTTGTAACGAGCAACAAGTAACAAAAGTAAATAAGGTGCAGCAAGGTGGCCCAATCCTTTTTGTAGCAAAGGACAAGCCTGGACAAACTCTTATATGATGTAAAGCACTCCCGAGGACACATGGGAATATCGTCAAGCTAGTTTTCATCACGCTCATATGATTCACGTTCGGTACTTTGATAATTTGGTATGTGGGTGGACCGGTGCTTGGGTGCTGCCCTTACTTGGACAAACATCCCACTTATGATTAACCTCTATTGGAAGCATCCGCAAATACAACAAAATTATTAAGGTAAACCTAACCATAGCATGAAACATATGGATCCAAATCAGCCCCTTACAAAGCAACGCATAAACTAGGGTTTAAGCTTCTGTCACTCTAGCAACCCATCATCTACTTATTACTTCCCAATGCCTTCCTCTAGGCCCAAACAATGGTGAAGTGTCATGTAGTCGACGTTCACATCTCATCAAAATATCGAACCCATTATCTCAGATGTAAGAAAACATAACCCATTATGTTGTCTTCCTTGTCCAATGTCAACTCTTTAGCATGTCATATTTTAATGAGTGCTCACAATCATAAAAGATGTCCAGGATAGTATATTTATATGTGAAGACCTCTCTTTCTTTATTACTTCCTATTAATTGCAACAATGACCAAAACTATGTTTGTCAACCCTCAATAACTTTTATTCATCATACTCTTTCTATGTGAGCTCATTACTCTCCATAAGAGTCACATGATCTCTTTGTTTCTTTTTATTTCTTTCTCTTTTCTTTTCTTTTATTTGGGATCATGGCAAAAATAAGCAAGCCCTTGACTCAATCACTAATCTTTATTATATAGCTCAAGGACTCGATTACATAGAAGGATAATAAAGCAAAACTCATGACTAGATCATACTAAGAACTTTTATTCTACTAGATCAAAATATTACCAAAAGGATCGAACTAAGAAAAATGGTAAAGACAAAAGTGATGGTGATACGATACCGGGGCACTCCCCCAAGCTTGGCAGTTGCCAAGTGGAGTGCCCATACCAGATACTCAATTCTTCTTTGTTGGAGGAGACGGTGGTGATGTTGTTGATGGCATAGGCTTGTCGTCCTTTTTCCAAGGCATAGGCTCACCATCATAGAAGGATGACCGAGTCTCCAGGATCCTCAAATCTACAGCCAAACTCATCCTTTTGAATCTATATTCATACTCACAGTTTTGGTTTTGCAGGTCATAGATTTGAGCTTGGAGGTGCTCAATTTCATCGTGAAGCTTGAAGATGGTCTCCCTGATGTTGTCGGCATCCAGCTTGTGTTTGTTGGTGAACTCTGCGATCATCATGTAGTTGGAGTTGAGTCCACGCTCCACCATCCCCTGACACTTGAAAACTTGTTACTCCATTGCTTCGAGCCTCGTCTCCACGCTTCCGGTCCCCTTCGATCCCTCAGCATCACGGATGTGCAACAACCCATCATGCCTCTCAATGGTTTGAGGGTGTTGCTGCACCTCCGCTAGGTAAGGGTTGATGACCTTCTCGAAGAACTTGTCCTTGGGTGCACTTGGAGACGTCATGATAATCTAGATCTGTCAAAAAAATAACTCGAAACAAAGACAAGAGATTTTGTGATACGGGAGTCAAAACCCCCGGGAGGTTATATAATGAATTTTTACCTACCAAATACGTGTTCTGTAAGAAAACGGAGTCCGGAGAGCACACGAGGTGCCCACGAGGTAGGGGGGCGTGCCCAGGGGGGTAGGGCGCGCCCTCCACCCTCGTGGAGCCCTCGTGTCCTTTCCGGACTGCTGCTTATTTTTCTATTTTTCTAAATATTCCAAAACAGAGAAATATTGCCTTAAAAACTGTTTTGGAGTCGGTTTACTTAGCGTACCACATACCTATTCCTTTTCAGAGTCCGAAACGTTCCGAAAATTGTCCCTTATGTATTCCTCCGGGGTTCCGGTTTCAATAACATTGGTTTCAACATTTATGGGATTACCTGAGATATAATGTTTGATTCTTTGGCCGTGCACCACCTTCGGATTTGTGCCTTCGAAGTTGTTGATTTTTATAGCACCAGAACGGTAGACCTCCTCGATAACGTAAGGACCTTCCCATTTAGAGAGAAGTTTTCCTGCAAAAAATCTTAAATGAGAGTTGTATAGCAATACATAATCACCTACATTAAACTCACGCTTTTGTATTCTTTTATCATGCCACCTTTTAACTTTTTCTTTAAACAACTTGGCATTTTCATAGGCTTGAGTTCTCCATTCATCAAGTGAGCTAATATCAAATAACCTCTTCTCACCGGCAAGTTTAAAATCATAATTAAGTTCTTTAATAGCCCAATAAGCCTTGTGTTCTAGTTCAAGAGGTAAGTGACATGCTTTTCCATACACCATTTTATATGGAGACATGCCCATAGGATTTTCATATGCAGTTCTATAGGCCCATAATGCATCATCAAGTTTCTTGGACCAATTCTTTCTGGACCTATTAACAGTCTTTTGCAAAATTAATTTGAGTTCTCTATTACTCAATTCTACTTGACCACTAGACTGAGGGTGATAAGGGGATGCAATTCTATGATTAACATCATATTTAGCAAGCATTTTACAGAAAGCACCATGAATAAAATGTGAACCACCATCAGTCATTAAATATCTAGGGACTCCAAACCTTGGAAAGATAACTTCTTTAAGCATTTTAATAGAAGTGTTATGATCAGCACTACTAGATGGAATAGCTTCTACCCACTTAGTAACGTAATCAACAGCAACTAAAATATGTGTATAACCATTAGAGGAAGGAAAATGTCCCATATAGTCAAAGCCCCAAACATCAAATGGTTCAATAACAAGTGAATAATTCATAGGCATTTCTTGACATCAACTAATATTACCAATTCTTTGACATTCATCACAAGATAAGACAAACTTACGGGCGTCCTTGAAGAGAGTAGGCCAATAATAACCAGATTGCCGTACCTTATGTGCAGTTCTATCTCCAGCATGGTGTCCTTCATAAGCTTCAGAGTGACACTTGCGTAGGATCTGCTCCTGTTCATGCTCAGGTACACAACGTCTAATAATACCATCTACTCCTTCTTTATAAAGATGTGGGTCATCCCAAAGGTAATGTCTCAAATCATAGAAGAACTTTTTCTTTTGCTGGTATGTGAAACTAGGTGGTATAAACTTAGCGACAATGTAATTAGCATAATCAGCATACCATGGAGCAGTACGAGAAGCACTTATGACATTTAATTGCTCATCAAGAAAGCTATCATCAATAGGTAGTGGGTCATCAAGCACATTTTCTAACCTAACAAGTTGTCTGCAACGGGGTTCTCGGCTCCTTTTCTATCAACAATATGTAAATCAAATTCTTGAAGCAAGAGAACCCATCTAATAAGTCTAGGTTTAGCATCTTTCTTTTCCATAAGATATTTAATAGCAGCATGATTAGTGTGAATAGTTACTTTAGAATCAATAATATAAGGTCTAAACTTATCACAGGCAAATACAACTGCTAAGAATTCTTTTTCAGTAGTAGCATAATTTCTTTGAGCATTGTCTAGAGTGTTACTAGCATATGGAATAACATTTAGTTTCTTATCAACTCTTTGTCCTAGAATAGCACCTACAGCATAATCACTAGCATCACACATAATTTCAAAGGGTAAATTCCAATCAGGTGGCTGAACAATAGGTGCAGAGATCAATGCTTTCTTAAGTATTTCAAATGCTTCTACACAATCATCATCAAAGACAAATGGTATATCTTTTTGTAATAAATTATTCAGAGGCCGAGAGATTTTTGAGAAGTCCTTAATGAACCTCCTATAAAAACCGGCATGACCAAGGAAACTTCTTATACCTTTGATGTCCTTGGGACATGTCATCTTTTCAATAGCATCAACCTTGGCTTTATCAACTTCAATACCTCTTTCAGAAACTTTATGCCCCAAGACAATACCTTCATTAACCATAAAGTGGCACTTTTCCCAATTTAGGACAAGATTAGTTTCTTCACATCTCTGCAAAACTCGATCAAGGTTGCTCAAGCAATCATCAAAAGAAGATCCATAGACGGAAAAGTCATCCATGAAAACCTCACAAATCTTTTCACAAAAGTCAGAGAATATAGCCATATAGCCATCATGCATGTTTGAAAGGTAGCAGGTGCATTACATAAACCAAAAGGCATACGTCTATAAGCAAAAGTACCAAAAGGGCATGTAAAAGTAGTCTTTGATTGATCTTTGGTTGACACAGGTATTTGAGAGAAACCAGAATAACCATCTAGAAAGCAAAAATGTGTATGTTTGGATAATCTTTCTAGCATTTGATTGATAAAAGGTAAGGGGTAATGATCCTTTTTAGTAGCCTTATTTAATTTGCGGAAATCAATTACCATCCTATAACCAGTAATAATTCTTTGAGGAATCAATTCATCTTTGTCATTAGGAACAACAGTAATACCTCCCTTCTTAGGGACACAATGGACAGGGCTTACCCACTGACTATCAGCAACGGGGTAAATTATACCTGCCTCAAGGAGCTTTAGTATCTCCTTTCTTACCACTTCTTTCATTTTAGGGTTCAGCCATCGTTGATGATCACGAACTAGTTTAGCATCTTCTTCCAAATTAATTTTATGTTGACATAGAGTGGGACTAATGCCCTTAAGATCATCAAGAGTATACCCAATAGCAGCACGGTGCTTCTTCAAAGTTTTCAATAATCTCTCTTCCTCATGCTCTGAAAGGTTAGAACTAATAATAACAGGATATATCTTTTTCTCATCAAGATAAGCATATTTAAGAGTATCAGGTAACGGTTTAAGCTCAAACGCGGGATCACCCTTGGGTGGAGGAGGATCCCCTAGGAATTCAACAGGCAAATTGTGTTTCGGAATAGGTTCCTGTTTAAAGAATACTTCATCTAATTCCCTTCTTTCATTCATAAACATATCATTTTCATGGTCTAGCAAATATTGTTCTAAAGGATCACTAGGAGGTACGGCAATAGAAGCAAGACCAATAATTTCATCTTTACTAGGTAATTCTTCTTCACGGTGTTGTCTACTAAATTTAGAAAAATTAAATTCATGAGTCATATCATCTAAACCGACAGTAACAACATCTCTTTTGTAATCTATGGTAGCATTAACAATATTTAAGAAAGGTCTACCAAATATAATGGGACAGAAGCTATCTTGTGGGGAACCAAGAACAAGAAAATCAGCAGGATATTTAGTTTTCCCATTGGTGAAATAGTATCTCTATTAGCAAGTTTAATTGTGACATCAATATCTTCTAACTCAACAAGTGCAATGTCATGCATAATTTCTTTGTATAAGTCAATAGGTATTGCACTAGCACTAGAACCCATATCACATAAGCCATGATAGCAATGATCTCCTATTTTAACAAAAATAATAGGCATACCTACCACAAGTCTAGGTTTATCTGTATCACGGGGTTTAGCAATTCTAGTAGTTTCATCACGGAAATAAATAACATGCCCATCTATATTATCAGACAAGAGATCTTTAACAATAGCAATATTAGGTTCAACTTTAACTTGCTCAGGAGGTGTATATGTTTTAATATTGCTTTTACGAACCACAGTTGAAGTTTAGCATGATCCTTGATCCTAACAGGGAAAGGCGGTTTCTCAACATAAGAAGTAGGAACAATAGGATCATTATAAGTAATAGTCTTTTCTTCAACTTTAATAGGTGTAGCTATTTTTACTTCTATGGGAGGATGATATTTAAACCACTTCTCCTTGGGGAGATCCACATAAGCAGCAAAAGATTCACAGAAAGAAGCTACTATCTCAGAGTCAAGTCCATATTTAGTGCTAAATTTACGAAAAATATCGGTATCCATAAAAGATTTAACACAATCAAAACTAGGTACCATACCTGACTCCTTACCATTGTCGAGGTCCCAATCTTGAGAGTTGCGTTTAATTCTTTCCAATAAATCCCATTTGAATTCAATAGTCTTCATCATAAAAGAGCCAGCACAAGAAGTATCAAGCATGGTGCAATTGTTATCAGAAAGCCGAGCATAAATTTTTTGAATAATAATTTCTCTTGAGAGCTCATGATTGGGGCATGAATATAACATTGATTTAAACCTCCCCCAAGCTTGAGCAATGCTTTCTCCTTCGCGAGGCCAAAATATATATATATATATAATTGCGATCACGATGAACAAGATGCATAGGATAAAACTTTTGATGAAATTCCAATTTCAATCGTTTGTAGTTCCAAGACTCCATATCATCACATAGCCTATACCATGTCGATGCATCTCCCCTCAAAGATAAAGGGAAGACCTTCTTCTTAACAACATCTCCGGGTACACCTGCAAGCTTAAATAATCCACAAACTTCATCCACATATATTAGATGCTCATCAGGATGTTTTGTTCCATCTCCCAAAAAAGGATCAGCTAGCAGTTTTTCTACCATACCCAAAGGAATTTGGAAGCAAGCATTTTAATTTTCAGTAGGTTCAGTAGGTTGAGGAGAAACTTGTTGCTCTACTAGTCAGGGTGAAGATACCCCGAACAAGCCCTTCAGAGGATTAGTTTCCATAGTAACAAGTGACAGTAAATTTCAGCACACTATATAAATTTTTCCTTAACAAATTCCACCTACCAAAGACGCTTCACTCCCCGGCAACGGTGCTAGAAAAGAGTCTTGATGACCCACAAGTATAGGGGATCTATCGTAGTCCTTTCGATAAGTAATAGTGTCGAACCCAACAAGGAGCAGAAGGAAATGATAAGCGGTTTCTAGCAAGGTATTCTCTGCAAGTACTGAAATAAGTGGTAACAGATAGTTTTGTGATAAGATAATTTGTAACGAGGAACAAGTAACAAAAGTAAATAAGGTGTAGCAAGGTGGCCCAATCCTTTTTGTAGCAAAGGACAATCCTGGACGAACTCTTATATGATGTAAAGCGCTCCCGAGGACACATGGGAATATCGTCAAGCTAGTTTTCATCACGCTCATACGATTCGCGTTCGGTACTTTGATAATTTGGTATGTGGATCGACCGATGCTTGGGTGCTTCCCTTACTTGGACAAACATCCCACTTATGATTAACCTCTATTGCAAGCATCCACAAATACAACAAAAGTATTAAGATAAACCTAACCATAGCATGAAACATATGGATCCAAATCAGCCCCTTACGAAGCAACACATAAACTAGGGTTTAAGCTTCTGTCACTCTAGGAACCCATCATCTACTTATTACTTCCCAATGCCTTCCTCTAGGCCCAAACAACGGTGAAGTGTCATGTAGTCGACGTTCACATAACACCACTAGAGGAGAGACAACATACATCTCATCAAAATATCGAACGAATACCAAATTCACATGACTACTAATAGCAAGACTTCTCCCATGTCCTTAGGAACAAAAGTAACTACTCACAAAGCATAAACATGTTCATAATCAGAGGGGTATTAATATGCATATAGGATCTGAACATATGATCTTCCACCAATTAAACCAACTAGCATCAACTACAAGGAGTAATTAACACTACTAGCAACCTACTAGCACCAATCCCGGACTTGGAGACAAGAATTGGATACAAGAGATGAACTAGGGTTTTGAGATGAGATGGTGCTGATGAAGATGTTGATGGAGATTGCCCTCTCCCGATGAGAGGAGTGTTGGTGATGACGATGGCGATGATTTCCCCCTCCGGGAGGGAAGTTTCCCCGGCAGAACAACCCCTCCAGAACCCTAGATTGGTTCCGCCAAGGTTCCGCCTCGTGGCGGCGGAGTTTTGTCCGAGAAGATGGATTATGATTTTTTTCCCATCGAAAGAATCCATATAGAAGAAGATGGTCACCGGAGGGCCACCAGGGGGCCCACGAGGTAGGGGGCGCGCCCAGGGGGGTAGGGCGCGCTCCCACCCTCGTGGGAAGGGTGTGCCCCCTGGTGAAGTTCTTGCGCTCAATGTTTTTTATATATTTGGAAAACATCATCCGTGAAGTTTCAGGACTTTTGGAGCTGTGCAGAATAGGTCTCTAATATTTGCTCCTTTTCCAGCCAGAATCCCAGCTGCCGCCATTCTCCCTCTTTTATGTAAACCTTGTAAAATAAGAGAGAATAGGCATAAGTATTGTGACATAATGTGTAATAACAGCCCATAATGCAATAAATATTGATATAAAAGCATGATGCAAAATGGACGTATCATAGATTTTTGCAACAAGTATGTGACTTCTTTATGACTAATGTTGAGTCCATGGATTATACGCACTCTCACCCTTCCATCAATTCTAGCCTCTTCGGTACCGTGCATTGCCCTTTCTCACCTGGAGAGTTGGTGCAAACTTCGCCGGTGCATCCAAACCCCGTGATATGATATGCACTATCACACATAAGCCTCCTTATATCTTCCTCAAAACAGCCACCATACCTACCTATTATGGCATTTCCATAGCCATTCCGAGATATATTGCCATGCAACTTTACACCGCCCCGTTTATTATGACACGCTTCATCATTGTCATATTGCCTTGCATGATCATGTAGTTGACATCGTATTTGTGGCAAGGCCACCATTCATTTTTTATACATGTCACTCTTGATTCATTGCACATCCCGTTACACTGCCGGAGGCATTCATATAGAGTCATATTTTGTTCAAGTATCGAGTTGTAATTTTTGAGTTGTAAATAAATAGAAGTGTGATGATCATCATTATTAGAGCATTGTCCCATGTGAGGAAATAAAAAGAAGAAGAAGAGAAAGGCAAAAAAACAAAAAAATGAGAGAAAAAGAGAGAAGGGGCAATGCTACTATCCTTTACCACACTTGTGCTTCAAAGTAGCACCATGGTCTTCATGATAGAGAGTCTCTTATTCTGTCACTTTCATATACTAGTGGGAATTTTCATTATAGAACTTGGCTTGTATATTCCAATGATGGGCTTCCTCAAAATGCCCTAGGTCTTCGTGAGCAAGCAAGTTGGATGCACACCCACTTAGTTTCTTTTGTTGAGCTTTCATACATTTATAGCTCTAGGGCATCCGTTGCATGGCAATCCCTACTCCTCACATTGACATCAATTGATGGGCATCTCCATAGCCTGTTGATTAGCCGTGTCGATGTGAGACTTTCTCCTTTTTTTGTCTTCTCCACACAACCTCCATCATCATATTCTATTCCACCCAGAGTGCTACGTCCATCGCTCGTGATCATATATTGCGTGAAAGTTGAAAAAGTTTGAGAATACTAAAGTATGAAACAATTGCTTGGATTGTCATCGGGGTTGGGCATGATGGGAGCATTTTGTGTGACGAAAATGAAACATGGCCAAACTATATGATTTTGCAGGGATGAGCTTTCTTTGGCTATGTTGTTTTGAGAAGACATAATTGCTTTGTTAGTATGCTTGAAGTATTATTATTTTTATGTCAATATTAAACTTTTGTCTTGAATCTTTCGGATCTGAACATTCATGCCACAATAAATAAAATTGCATTGAAATTATGTTAGGTAGCATTCCACATCAAAAATTCTGTTTTTATCATTTACCTACTCGAGGACGAGCAGGAATTAAGCTTGGGGATGCTTGATACATCTCCAACATATCTATAATTTTTTATTGTTCCATGCTACTATATTATCCATCTAGGATGTTTTATATGCATTTATATGCTATTTTATATGATTTTTGGGACTAACCTATTAACCTAGAGCCCAGTGCCAGTTTCTGTTTTTTCCTTGTTTTTGAGTTTTACAGAAAAGGAATACCAAATGGAGTCCAATTGACGTACCCATTTTGACGATTTTTTATGGGCCAAAAGAAGCCCCCGAAGTAAAAGAGTTGGGCCAGAAGAGTCCCGGGCCGTCCACGAGGGTGGAGGACGCACCCTACCCCCTGGGAGCGGCCCCCTATCTCGTGGACAACTCGGGGACTGTAACGCCCTCGATGCGGCTATATCTCCCACGTGTAGAAGCACGACTTAGAGGCATAACCGCATTGAAAGCAATGTCGCAAGTGAGGTAATCTTCACAACAACCCATGCAATAAATAAGGGAAAAGATACATAGTTGGCTTACACTCGCCACGTCACACAAATAGCATAAATATCATTACATTCATCCAGTTACACTCAAGGTCCGACTACGGAACCAAAATGAAGAACAACCCCAAATGCGACAAAGTCCCCGATCGCCCCAACTGGGCACCACTACTGATCGTCTGTAAAGGAAACATAGTATCGCCCTGATTCCTCATTGAACTCCCACTTGAGCTCAGTCGAATCACCTGGAGCGGTATCATCGGTGCCTGCATCTGGTTTGGAAGTAATCTATGAGTCACGGGGACTCGGCAATCTCACACCCTCGCAATCAAGACTATTTAAGCTTATAGGAAGGGTAAAAGTATGAGGTGGAGCTGCAGCAAGCGACTAGCATATATGGTGGCTAACATACGCAAATGAGATCGAGAAGAGAAGGCAAAGACACGGTCAAGAAACTATGATCAAGAAGTGATCCTAGAACAACCTACGATCAAGCATAACTCAAGACCGTGTGTTCTTCCCGGACTCCGCCGAAAATAGACCATCACGGCCAGACACTCAGTTGATTCATTTTAAATAAGTTTAGTTTAAGGTTTTCTACAACCAGACATTAACAAATTCCCATCTGCCCATAACCGCGGGCACGGCTTTCGAAAGTTCAAATCCCTGCAAGGGTGTCCCAACTTAGCCCATCACAAGCTCTCACGGTCAACGAAGGATATTCCTTCTCCCAAGACAAAGACTCGGAATCCCGGTTACAAGACATCTCGACAATGGTAAAACAAGTCTAGCAAAACCACCCGAATCTACCGACAAATCCCGATAGGAGCTGCACATATCTCATTCTCAGGGCACACTGGATAAGCAATCCGTACAACTAAAACTAGCCCTCGAGTTTCCCCGAGGTGGTGCTGCAAGGGGCTCTAGTTTGGACCAACACTCAGAGGAGCACTGACCCGGGGGTTTAAATAAAGATGACCCTCGGGCTCCGGAAACCCAAGGGCAAAAGAGGCTAGGTGGCAAATGGTAAAACCAACATTGGGCATTGCTGGAGGATTTTTATTCAAGGCGAACTGTCAAGGGGTTCCCATTATAACCCAACCGTGTAAGGAACGCAAAATCATGGAACATAACACCGGTATGACGGAAACTAGGGCGGCAAGAGTGGAACAAAACACCAGGAATAAGGCCGAGCCTTCCACCCTTTACCAAGTATATAGGTGCATTAAAATGGACAAGATATAATAATGATATCCCAACAATAAACATGTTCCAACAAGGAACAAACTCCAATCTTCACCTGCAACTAGCAACGCTATAAGAGGGGCTGAGCAAAGCGGTAACATAGCCAAACAACGGTTTGCTAGGACAAGGTGAGTTAGAGGTTTGACATGGCAATATGGGAGGCATGATAAGAAAGTATTAGGTATCGTAGCATAGGCATAGCAAAAGAGCGAGCATCTAGCAAGCAAAGATAGAAGTGATTTTGAGGGTATGGTCATCTTGCCTGCAAAGTTCTCCGAGTTGACGTTTGCTTGATCCTCATAAATGTACTCAACAAGATACTCGATCACGTACTCGTCTCCCGGCTCTACCCAAGCAAGAACAACAAGCAAAGGGAGACACAATCAACCACGTGCAATGCACAAGCGACATGATGCAGGACATGGCATGATATGCGGGATGCGATATGCGATATGCGATGCATATGCATGATTCGGAAAGGAAAGATTGAACCTGGCCTCAACTTGGAAAACCAAGAGTGCCATTGGAAAGGGGAGTTGATTTCGGTCGAAATTGATATAAAGATCACCGGAATCGGATGCACGGTTTGGAAATGACAAGCAAAACAATATGGCACCGATCTGCGATTAACAGCACGAGGCCATCTAAATGCATCAAGAACAACATGCTACAACACTCCAACATGACAACAAAATACATGGCAGGGATCCACTTAAGATGCTTGACAAAAGATGAACACTGAGCTACGGCTAAATCACTCAATAGCAGGTTCAAACAAGCATGGCAAAAGTGCAAAAGATATCACGTTACAGACTTAGTGAAATAAACAACATGTCAGGAATTTATCATCAGGAAGCAATGTTTAGAGCACGATAAAAACATGCTACAGGAACATATCATGGCAAAGCAAGGCATGGCATGAAGCTACTCAAAGCATACACAAAAAGTCCCTTACTAACCATAAGCCATAAGGGATCCGAAAATGCAATGTCAACCCTGTGAACATAGCAATTAGGTTAACAGATTCAGACTTCGTAGAAAACTGGAACATGCCAAAACAGATATCAAGTAGGCATGTTTACGAGCTCGATGCACTCACCACAAGGCATTTCATGATAAACTAAGCATACAACCAGCAATTAGACATGGCATGGAAGCTAAACATGGAAAGAACAACAATATAGCATGAATGGATCAACTACAACAAGCTCGGCAAAATTGCTAAACATGTTAACAATCTGCCAGGAACATTTTATAGAAAAAGTAGAGCTCGATTGAATCAAGCTAGGGCGCTCCATAAATGCAAACAAAGACATGGATGGATAGAGCACCACAATATCTAGAAAACATCCTTACTGATCATGCTCAAAAGAGGCACGGATCACTAGGTAGCAACATGAACACATGGCTTAAAAATAATGACAGGGCAGAGACTTAGAATATTTCTAATTCCCTGAAATCAACAACATTGAGAGGGCTACTTTGCATGATTGTGCTAGTCACCACAGAGATCACAAAAATACATGGCATACACCCTTGTAAAGATGGCATGGCATACCTCAAATCACATGTAGAGCTCAAATCCATAGGAGGCACACATTAATCATGGCAAAAATGACAAAAGTGCATTTGCTGATAATAAACTGAAACTAACAGAAATTCACACTCTTCCAACAACATTTAGGGCATCAAGATGAGCTCAAATGAACCTGATTCAATGAGATGAAATGAAGTACTCGTCGAGACGAACATTTCGATATGCTATACGCATGAATCGGAGCAATGGTTGCGGAGTTATGACATGATGAATATTGCAAAAAAATCTAGGGTTAGGGAAAAGAAGTCAACTGAATCGGATCTCAGATCCAAATCGGATCGGGCCAGGGCACTGTAGCTGCACGGAGAACGAAGATCGCCGGAGAGAGCTACTGTTCGCCGGAGTTGTCGAGGAGGAGGCCGGAGCTCGGGGACGCGGTGGCGGTGCAGCGGAGGACGTCGCCTGCTCGGGCAGCGAGGGACTTGCTGTGGCGGAGCTTGGCGATGGCGGTGGGGTGGAAATGGCGCGGCGGCGGAGCTTACCGGCGGCGGTGGTGCGGCGGCCGAAGCGGGGCCGCTCGGGCGGCGATGGCGCGGTGCGGTGGAGAGGCGAGGAGGAGCGGTGGCCGCACGGGCTTCGGAGGGCCCGTCTCGGGCTCGCCGGGCCGGTGGGGCGGGGCGGCGGCGCCTTCCATGTGGCGGACCCCGGTTGGGCGCGGCAAGGGTGTCCGGCCAGAATCAGACATGTCCGGCGGTGACGCGAGCAGATTTTTAGGGTTAGGGGTGGAGGAGACCCGGAATTTCGGGGAGATCTATATATAGAGGTAGAGGGAGCTAGGTGGCTCCAAATTGAGCATGGTTTTCGGCCACGCGATCGTGATCGAACAGACTAGGTGATGGAGGAGGTTTAGGTGGGTTTTGGGCCATTTTGGAGGGGTGTTGGGCTGCAACACACACGAGGCCTTTTCGGTCCCTCGGTTAACCGTTGGAGTATCAAACGAAGTCCAAATGGCACGAAACTTGACAGGCGGTCTACCGGTAGTAAACCAAGGCCGCATGACAAGTCTCGGTCCAATCCGAAAACGTTTAACACCCGCACATGAAAAGAGGTAGAAAGGGACACCGGGGGACATAGGAGCGTCGGAATGCAAAACGGACAATGGGGAAATGCTCGGATGCATGAGACGAACATGTATGCAAATGCAATGCATATGATGACATGATATGAGATGCGTGACAAAGACAAAACAACACGAAGACAAAAACCCAACAATGAGGAAATATCATAACTTAGTTCCGGAAATGGCAAGAGTTGGAATACAAATATGGCATGTTACATACGGGGTGTAACAACACTCCACCACTACGAAAGGATCTCTTCCCGAGATCTACGACTGGAAAAACTCCGGGTATTCAGAACGGAGGTGATCCTCACGTTCCCAGGTGGCTTCATGGTCGAAATGATGTGACCACTTGACTTTCAGGAATTTGATAGACTTGTTGCGAGTCTTGCGCTCAGCTTCTTCAAGAATAGCAACTGGGTGCTTACGATAAGACATGTCTTCTTGGAGATCAATGTCTCCGAAGTTGATGGTGCGGTTAGGAGTCTTGAAACACTTGCGGAGTTGAGAGACATGAAACACGTCGTGCATGTTTGCAAAGTTGGAGGGAAGCTCAAGTTGATAGGCGAGATCGCCTCTTTTGCCAATGATCTTGAAAGGACTCACGTATCTAGGGGCAAGCTTCCCTTTGATACCGAAGCGACGAGTACCTTTCATTGGAGAGACGCGGAGGTAGACATGGTCTCTGATCTCGAAAGCTAAGTCATGATGCTTGCTATCATAGTAACTCTTCTGGCGCGATTGCGCGGCTTTGAGATTACCACGAACGACTTTGCACATTTCTTCTGCCTCTGTGATCAAGTCATTTCCGAGAAGTTGACGTTCACCAGTCTCTGACCAGTTAAGAGGAGTACGACACTTCCTGCCATAGAGAATCTCGAATGGGGCCTTGCCCGAACTCGCTTGGAAGTTGTTGTTGTAGGAGAACTCGGCATATTGAAGACAATCTTCCCACTTCATACCGAAACAGATGACACAAGCCCTGAGCATATCTTCAAGAATCTGATTTACTCGCTCGACTTGGCCACTGGTTTGAGGATGAAAAGTTGTGCTGAAGCAAATGTTGGTGCCCATGGCCTTCTGAAAAAGAATTCCAGAACTTGGAGGTGAAGATACTGCCACGATCTGAAGATATCAACTGCAGAATGCCGTGCAGAGAGACAATCCTGGAGGTATATAGCTCTGCCAACTGAGCTGCTGTGATAGATTCTTTGATAGGAAGAAAATGAGCCACTTTAGTGAGTTTGTTGATGACAACGAAGATAGCATCATTGCCACGCTTGGACTTTGGAAATCCAGTCACGAAGTCCATCTCAATATGGTCAAACTTCCATTCTGGGATGGCAAGAGGTTGGAGGAGACCAGCTGGTCGTTGGTGTTCTGCTTTCACTCTTCTACAGACATCACATTCATTCACGAACTGAGCAATCTCGCGCTTCATTCGAGTCCACCAATACGACTGCTTGAGGTCATGGTACATCTTTGTACTTCCAGGGTGGATAGAGAAGAGTGAATTGTGAGCCTCATTCTTAATGACTTTACGAAGGTCACCTTTAGGCAAAACAATGCGATCCTTGAAGAATAGAGTATCCTTGTCATCAAGACGATAGCACTTGTACTTGGGTTGGCTCTTGGCAATCCCAATCTTGACCTTCTTCACCATAGCATCAAGAAGTTGAGCCTCGCGAATCTGATCTTCCAAAGTAGGAGAGACTTGGAGGTTGGCAAGGAATCCTTGGGGAACAACTTGGAGATTGAGTTTGCGGAAAGCTTCACAAAGCTCGGGTTGGTAAGGCTTGATAATCAGACTGTTGCAGTAAGCCTTCCTGCTCAATGCGCATCAATTACATTGGCCTTGCCTGGAGTATATTCGGTACTCGGATTATACTCTTGAATCATCTCGACCCAATGAGTCTTCCTGAGGTTGAGGTTTGGCTGAGTGAAGATGTACTTGAGACTCTTGTGATCAGTGAAGATGTCCACTTTTCTTCCCAACAAGAGATGTCTCCAAGTTAAAAGAGCATGAACAACTGCCGCCAACTCGAGGTCATGAGTGGGCTAGTTCTTTTCGTTGGGCTTCAACTGGCGAGAGGTATAGGCCACAACTTTGTTCTCTTGCATCAACATTGCACCAAGACCTTGAAGGGAAGCATCATAGAAGACCTCGAACGGGTTGGATTCATAAGGAGGAGAAAGAACTGGAGCAGTGACTAACTTCTCTTTCAGGGTGTTGAAAGCAATGTCACATTCAGGCGACCAGACATACTTCACATGCTTCTGGAGAAGGTTGGAAAGAGGCTTCGCGATCTTAGAGAAGTTCTCAACGAACCTTCGACAATAGCTTGCGAGACCAAGGAAGCTGCGGAGTTGTTTCACGTTCTGAGGTGGTTCCCAATTCACAATTGCAGACACCTTCTCAGGATTAACAGCTATGCCCTTGGCGGAAATGATATGCCCAAGGTAGAGAACCTCATCGAGCCAAAACTCGCACTTTGAAAACTTCGCATAGAACTGATGTTCTCTGAGTTTATCCAACACCAATCTCAAATGCTTGGCATGATCCTCCTTGTTCTTGGAAAAGACCAAAATGTCATCGAGGTAGACCAAGACGAAGTCATTTGTATAGGCGTTGAAGATGAAGTTCATCATGCGAGAGAAAGTTGGAGGAGCGTTGATGTAACATCCCAAATTTTCAATTTGGAATGTTATACCTTAGATCATCATTGCATGTCATATTTTATTTTGCATTTTCGTTGATCCTAGAAATTCTACGCAACTCAATGACCCACGGAGAGAGTTGGGGATTTCGTTATTTTCATATTTGAGTTTTCTAAAATTTTGAGAATAGGATCATTTGATTTTATTTATTTTATCATCCATTATTTCTAATACAAAAATATGAGAGAGGGAATAAAATGACTTTCCCAAAATAAAGAAATATTGCGGATATAATAATAAAATCAAATAAGATTTTATTTCGGAGTTTTTCGGTGTTTTATTTGAATTTAGGAAAAATGTGCATTTTCCAAAATTGCATCTAGGTCCCAAATAAATGTTCACCTTGTGCGGCTTGATTTTAGAAGCCCGTGAAAATTTATTTCGGAATTTTTGGAGTCCGTTTAGTATTTCTTTTTATTTTTCTTCCGAGCAGAATAAAAAAAATGAATCGACCTACGGGCCGTGTCCGACTAGGACTCCGGCCCGAGGGGGCCTTTATAAGACGAGGCCCAGCCCCGGGGAAACCCTAGCCGCCCCAGCCCCCAAGCCGCGCCGCCACCCGGTCCCGCCGCCACCGCGCCGCCGTCGCTGGACGCCGCCGCCGCCGAGGTTCGCCACCGCCTCGACTTCCGTGCTAACGTTTTGAAAAAAATAGATCGGTTTTCGTCGGTCTTTTTTAGTTTCGGTTTTTTTAAATAGATCGGTTTTTCCGGTTTATTTAATTAGCGAGCGTTCGTCCGTTCGTTCGTTCTAGCGAGCGTTCGTCGTTTTTCTTTTTCTCGGATTAAATCCGCGATTTTTCTGATCGTGATTTCTGATCCGATTTTCGTTTTAGTATAACTTTTCGCTCGTTTATCGGAATCAGGAGATTCAAGCGCCTAGAGTTTCGTCTCTAAACCCTCTATCCGTTTAACCAACTTAAACAAGATTTAGCTACTGTAAAATTTGCCCTAGATCTAGATTACTAGAACGAAGTTGTTTTCTTTCGCCATTTGACTTTCATTGCTTCCTTCGATTTGATTCTTTTTGCCAACCGGAGTTCTTAAGTTGAACCTTCTGGTTAGATATCTTATTTGAGTTTTACCCATGCATTAGATGAGTACTTATTGTATGCTTGTTTGTTTGTCTGCGATAGAATACCCGGAGTGCGCCGCCTGTTACTTCGAATCGTTAGGTTTCGCGGATCATCAGCAAGGCAAGTAACACTTTGATCATACCTTTTCTACTACCCAGTTTTATTGCATTAGATCAATCCTCACACATTGCATGACTAGGATCTAAATAAATTGTGGGATGTGAAGTAGTTGAGGTAGAACCTATTACCTGCTTATTATCAAACCTTTGGGAGTTACTTCTACGTTTGCTTGTTATGCCATGCTATGCTAGTAGACGTGGATTGGGTGAGTGATATCCATGACAGATGTGAGATTGTTAATTAATGGTTTATCTAAGGTGGCAACTTAAACATACATCTGGGTGGATTGAGGCACCTGGGTATTCCAGGACTTGCCTGTTTTCTTTTGGACCGCCACCCAGGCTCAAAGGGATCATGAGACTATTCATACTAGAAACTTCCGTGTGCAGCCACAAGCTATTATGGGCTCTAGCATAGTTGACTAAGTTGTGCGAGCTCTTACAGTGGTAGACTAGCAGATGTAGGGGATGTAGGTGGTACGGTCTACCTGATCGTAAGGTGCTAGCGCTTCTGAAAGACTATGTCTCGGTCATCCGTCTTCTCAAACACCATGTAGTGCGAGAAACCAAACGGAGGCGATCAAGTCTTGTGGGGAAAAGTGCGCAAACCTCTGCAGAGTGTAACAAACTAATCATGGTTAGCCGTGTCCTTGGTTATGGACATCTTGAGTATCTAGTACCTGGATTATCATGTGAATCTCAACATGTTACTCTAAATTAATTTTGTTGGGTTATGTTTAAAGATGATGTTTAATTGGGATTGAGAATGCTGTCAACCATTCTCGATGTTTAACAACCACCATGATAGTTAAATAAATCTATTCCTTTGAAGTAGGGAAAAATTGGCTTTACGCAAAACTGTAACCATAGAGCTTTCCACCAGCCAAATATGCATATAGTATAGCTGTATCATTCCATTACTCTCTATGTGTTACATTGCCAGCATATTCCATGTGCTGACCCGTTTTGGGCTGCAACGTTAATGTTGCAGACTTTTCAGACAACGATTAAGGAGTTTTTAGGTCATGGTTCTATACTCAGTGATGCCGTTGGAGTTGATGGACTCACTTATCTTCCAAGCCTTCCGCTGTTATCGTTATTAGATGGCCTTAAGCCATATTTATTGTAATAAGTTCTCTATGGATACACTTGATGTAATAAGTGTGTGATTGCTACTCTATAAATCCTCCGAGTACTGTGTGGTGTCAGCATTACTGATCCAGGGATGACACCTGAGCACAGAGATCAGACTGTCTGAGGTCTGGTCGCTACAGAGATGGTATCAGAGCACACGCTGACTGTAGGACACGACCACTAAGCTAAAAGACCTAGATCACTATTCACTCTCTTCTCTTCTGACTTCTCATCTTTTCTACTCTTTAGGATGGCGGATGCAAGGAACAAGTTCACACAACCGGATGAAGATACACCCTTTGGACAACACCTGAAGGAAGTCACTAGATACCTAAACATAGGAGTACCAAGCTTCACCGGAACCTACAACGCCACTTTACCTGAGGAAGAGCGCTGGATGATTCAAGTTCAAGTTCCAGAAAGGATGTTCATGCCAGTCACTGAGCCCATAGAGTTTTCTTTTGATGCACCAACTTGGAGTCTAGGAAAGAGCATGGCAGCTCACATCACCATGGGACGCACTGGAGAAGTCTACCACAATGATCTCAAGGATACTATCTACCAGATTTGTGGGCACCGAGATGCGCACTGGGAGATGATCAGCACCAGAAAGGATAGATCCATTGCAGCTTTTATCCAGGAATTAAACCAGCACATTCGACGTCAGGAGAACCAAATGTGCTCCGACATGATAGATCTGAAGAAGGCAAGTACAAGAATCAAGGAACTGGAGGAAGAACTCAAGGCTACACGTGAAGATTATGAAGAGGAAATTGAAGTACTAGTGGATAAGAATGCCGACCTAACAATGAAGCTAGCAATATTTATGGGAGACCCTACACCAGTAGATGAAGACGAAGAACCCAAGGAGATTCGCCCGGAAGACTACATCATCATCGACGACACCGACTCGGACCCGGATGGTAGCGATGATGACTATGTTGATGAAGCAGGAGCAGATATCATGTAGTCTGCAACCAAAGAATATTTCTAGTAGACCACCTCATCAGTAGTAGTAGTCCACCATGTAAATATAGTAGTCCGAGCACTTTTGCGATAATTAGATCGATTGTATGCCCTTGTTTGATTGAATGAAGTGAATTGTTTGCTTTGCCACATGAGCATATGGGTGGTGTTTTCTCTTTAGACCCCCTCTATTCTTACATCTCATCTTTTCTAAAACCTCAGATGCCTCCGAGACTTGACCCCGGATTTACCTTTCCACCGGAGCTCACCCAGTTGATCCAGCAGCAGAACACATTGATGCAGTTGCTAGTCTAGAATCAGAATCAGGGGAACAACAACAACAACCCACCACCACCACCACCTGTTGATCACTTAGCCCGTTTTCTTAGGCTGAATTCGCCGGTGTTTTCCAGTAGCACCGAGCCGATAGTAGCAGATGATTGGCTCCGCAAGACAGCTAGAGAATTGACCACAGCAGGATGCACAGATGTGGAGAAGGTAAAGTTTGCCGCACATCAGCTTGAAGGACCTGCAGCATCATGGTGGGAGAATTTCACAGCCACTTTCCCTATCGACACTGTCACATGGGACCAGCTTCAGCAGGCTTTTCGTACTGTCCATGTTTCAGCCGGAGCTATGGCCATGAAGAAGCGTGAGTTTCGCAACTTACGCCAAGGAGGACGGACAGTTGGCCAGTATGTGGAGGACTTTAGTAAGCTAGCACGTTATGCCCCGGATGACATTGCTACGGATGCAGCTAAGAAGGAGAAGTTTCTGGAAGGACTGAATGATGAGTTGAGCATGCAGTTGATGGTAGGAACCTTCAACAACTACCAGGAGTTGGTAGATCGTGCTCTTATGATTGAAGGCAAGCAACAGCAAATTGAGAACGGCAAGAGGAAGTATGGACAAGGAAAGTACAATTCAAGAGCTCAGCAGAAGCCACGTTTTACCCCTAGATCAGGAGGACATTTTCAGCATACCCATGGAGGAGGTAGTTCGCACAATCACAATGGAACCAAGAATGGTAATGGGAATGGAGGAAGCAACGGCCAGAATCGCACCAACCCATCAACCCCAGCCAAGAAGGACCTGAGCCAAGTCACTTGCTTTAAGTGTCAGAAGACCGGACATTATGCCAATGAATGTCCTGAAGGCCAGAATGGCAATGGAAGCTCTGGGAAGAAGCTGAACCCTTTCAATAGGGGACAGGTGAACCACGTTAACGTGGAGGAGGTTGAAGAGCAGCCGGATGCCGTAATCGGTATGTTTTTGGTTAAGTCATTTACTGCACTCGTTCTTTTTGATACTGGTGCATCGCATTCATACATCTCAAGGGGATTTGTGGATAAGTATAACTTGCCCACTAAGGCTCTTAGAACACCTATGCTAGTAAGCTCACCAGGAGCGGAGTATATGGCCAGTCAAGGATGTTTTCAAATGCCATTGAGTATTGGTAGGCATGTGTTTCCCTCGAATTTAATCATTTTGGAAACACAAGGATTGGATGTAATTCTGGGTATGGATTGGCTATCGATGTACGGAGGAAACATCGATTGCGCCAGTAAGACAATTTTGCTTACTACCCCAGAAGGGAGAAGGATCAAGTACGTATCCCGACATGCGCCAAAAGGGACTCAAGAAAATTGTTTAACAGGAGTCGTGCAGGAGGAAGTACCAATGGTAAGGGATTTCCCTGAAGTATTTCCAGAGGAGTTACCAGGCATGCCACCGGATAGAGATATTGAGTTTTTGATTGAGCTATTGCCAGGCACAGGGCCAATATCAAAGAGACCATACAGGATGCCTGCAAAGGATTTGGTGGAAGTTAAGAAGCAGATTAAAGAGTTACTGGATAAGGGATATATTCGCCCAAGTTCTTCGCCTTGGGGATCGCCAGTACTTCTAGTGGAGAAGAAGGATGGATTGTTAAGGATGGTTGTCGATTATCGAGGATTGAATGAAGTAACGATCAAGAACAAGTAGCCACTACCAATGATCAATGATCTGTTTGATCGATTGCAAGGAGCTAAGGTATTTTCCAAGATCGATCTGCAATCAGGATACCACCAGTTGAAGATTCGAGAACAGGATATTCCTAAGACAGCTTTTACCACCAGGTATGGGTTGTACGAGTATACCGTTATGTCATTTGGCCTGACTAACGCACATGCATATTTTATGATCATGATGAACAAAGTGTTTATGGAGTTCTTGGATAAGTTTGTCATGGTGTTCATTGATGATATCCTAGTTTACTTGAAAAATGAAGAGGAGCATAAAGAGCATTTGCATTTGGTACTTGGTAAGCTCAGAGAACATCAGTTGTATGCCAAGTTCAGAAAATGTGAGTTTTGGTTGAACGAAGTAGGATTCCTCGGACACGTTATATCTGGAGAAGGAATAGCATTTGATCCCACTAAAGTTGATACCGTGACCAAGTGGAAAGCACCAACCATGGTTGGAGAGATACGGAGTTTTCTTGGACTCGCAGGATACTACGGGAGATTCATTGAGAATTTCTCCAAGATTGCAAAGCCTATGACAGAGTTATTGAAGAAGGATACCAAGTTCAAATGGACTGAGGAATGTGAGGCTAGTTTCCAGGAGTTGAAGAAATGCTTGGTTACTTCACCAGTGTTGATTTTGCCAGATCAGACCAAAGATTATGAGGTGTACTGCGACACTTCACGTCGAGGACTTGGAGCAGTGCTTATGCAGGAAGGGAGAGTTGTTTCATATGCCTCAAGACAACTGAAACCTCATGAGTTGAATTATGCTATGCATGATTTGGAATTAGCAGTCGTAGTGCATGCATTGAAGACTTGGAGACATTTTCTGATTGGAAACCATTGTGAGGTGTACACGGATCATAAGAGTTTGAAGTACATTTTCACGCAGAAGGAGTTAAACCTCAGACAAATGAGATGGTTGGAGCTCATCAAGGATTATGATATGAGATTGCATTATCATCCCGGAAAGGCTAATGTAGTAGCTGACACATTAAGCCGTAAGAGCCATGTCAATACATTAATGACGGGCGAAATACCAATGGAGTTAGTGGAAAATCTTTGTGAACTATGTTTGGAAATAGTTCCGAGAGGCTATGTAGCAGCATTGGAGATTCAGTCAACTTTGATGGATAGAATCAGAGAAGCTCAGAAGACTGACAAGGAGATTGCCTCTATAAAGGAGAAAATAAGCGAAGGAAAGGTTAAAGGATTTCGTGAGGATGAGCACAACACCCTATGGTTTGAAGACCGTGTTTATGTGCCCAATGACCCGGAGATTAGGAAGCTAATTCTGCAAGAGGCACACTATTCACCATATTCGATTCACCCAGGAAATACCAAGATGTATTTGGATTTGAAGGATATTTTCTGGTGGACCGGAATGAAGAAGGATATTGCGGAGTATGTAGCAGTTTGTGATGTATGTCAGCGAGTAAAGGGAGAGCATCAGAAGCCAGCAGGATTGTTACAACCATTGCCGATACCCGAATGGAAGTGGGATAAGTTAGGCATGGATTTTATCACAGGATTACCCAGGACTCGTTCAGGCTATGACTCGATTTGGGTTATAGTCGATCGGTTGACGAAAGTAGCTCATTTCATCCCAGTAAAGACCACGTACACAAGTGCTAAGTTGGCAAAGATATACATGACCAGAAATCATATGTTTGCATGGAGTTCCGAGGAGTATCGTATCAGATAGAGGAACCCAATTTACCTCAAAGTTCTGGAAACAATTGCATGAAACTTTGGGTACCAGGCTAGAATTCAGTACAGCTTTTCATCCATAGACAGATGGACAGCCCGAGAGAGTCAATCAGATTTTGGAGGATATGCTGAGAGCTTGTGCGCTAGATTACGGATCTAGTTGGGACGACAATTTGCCCTATGCAGAGTTCTCTTACAGCAACAGTTACCAAACCAGTTTAAAGATGGCCCCTTTCGAAGCTTTGTACGGAAGGAGGTGCAGAACACTGTTGTCGTGGGACGAAGTTGGAGACCGCCAGTTGTTTGGGCCTGATTTGATTAAAGAATCTGAATAGAAGGTGAAGTTGATTCGCAATAGGCTCAAGATAGCCCAGTCCAGGCAGAAGAGTTATGCAGATTCTAAACGCAAGGAGACAGTTTATGAAGTCGGAGATAGAGCTTATCTTCGAGTATCACCACTTCAGGGAACAAAGCGTTTTGGTGTTACGGGAAAGTTAGCGCCACGATTTGTAGGACCATATCGAGTTTTGGAGCGTATGGGAGAAGTGGCCTACAAGTTGGAATTGCCCGAAGGATTGTCAGGAGTTCATGATGTGTTCCATGTTTCTCAGTTGAAGAAGTGCCATGCGGAGATGGCTGACATACCCTTGAGAGACACAGTGCCATTGGAAGCAATTCAGTTGGATAACGATTTGACCTATGAGGAGAAACCAATTAAGATTCTCGAGTTTGCCAGCCGAGTCACTCGCAGCAAGGTTATCAAGTTTTGCAAAGTTCAGTGGAGCCACCACACGGAGGATGAAGCCACCTGGGAACGAGAGGAAGATTTGCTCAATGACCACCCTCACCTACTTTCTAGCCAATCTGAATCTCGAGGGTGAGATTCATCTTAAGGGGGGTAGGTTTGTAACATCCCAAATTTTCAAATTGGAATGTTATACATTAGATCATCATTTCATATCATATTTTATTTGCTTTTGGTCTTGATCCTAGAAATTTCTACGCAACTCAAGGACCCACGCAGAGAGTTGGGAAATTCATTATTTTTCATATTTGAGCTTTCTCAAATTTTGAGAATAGGATCATTTGATTTTAATTATTTTATCATCAATTATTTCTATTACAAAAATATGAGAGAGGGAATAAAATGACTTTCCAAAAATAAAGAAATATTGAGGATTTAATAATAAAATCAAATAAGATTTTATTTCGGAGTTTTTTGTTATTTTATTTGAATGTAGGAAAAATGTGCGTTTTTCAAAATTTCATTTAGGCCCCAAATAAATGTTCACCTTGTGCGGCTTGATATTAGAAGCCCGGGAAAATTTATTTCGGAATTTTTGGAGTCTGTTTAGTATTTCTTTTTATTTTTCTTCTGCGCGTAATTATTTTAAAAAAAATACGAACCGACCTACGGGCCGTGTCTGACTAGGACTCCGGCCCGACTAGCCTTTATAAGCCGGCCCACCCCCCCGGGCCGAAACCCTAACCCCAGCCCGCCCGAGCTGCGCCGCCCGCCCGCTCGCGCCGCCGCTGCCCCGCGACGCCGCCTGCCAGCCATCGCCGCCGCCGCGCCGTCGCCGGAGCCGGACGCCGCCGACCCGCCGCCCGAGGTCCACCTTGCCTCGAAATCTGCGCCGCCGTTTTTTTTTCGAAAAACCGTTCGGTTTTTTCGTAGGTTTTTTTAAATAGATCGATTTTCCGATTTATTTAATTAGCGAGCGTTCGTCCGTTTGTTCGTTCTAGCGAACGTTCGTCGTTTTTGTTTTTCTCGGATTAAATCCGCGATTTTTCTGATCGTGATTTCTGATCCGATTTTTGTTTTAGTATAACTTTTCGCTCGTTTATCGGAATCAGGCGATTCAAGCGCCTGGAGTTTCGTCTCGAAAACCTCTATCCGTTTAACCAACTTAAACCAGTTTTTGCTACTGTAAAATTTGACTTAGATCCATATTAGTAGAACGAAGTTGTTTTCTTTCGCCGTTTGACTTTCGTTGCTTCGTTTGATTTGATTCTTTTTGCAAACCGGAGTTCTTAAGTTGAACTTTCTGGTTAGATCTCTTATTTGACTTTTACCTATGCATTAGATGAGTACTTATTGTATGCTTGTTTGTTTGCCTGCGATAGAATACCCGGAGTGCGCCGCCTATTACTTCGAATCTCTAGGTTCCGCGGATCATCAGCAAGGCAAGTAACACTTTGATCATACCTTTTCTACTACCCAGTTTTATTGCATTAGGTCAATCCTCACACATTGCATGATTAGGATCTAATCAATTGTGGGATGGGAAGTAGTTGAGGTAGTACCTATTACCTGTTTTATTATCAAACCTTTGGGAGTTACTTCTACGTTTGCCATTATGCTATGCTATGCTAGTAGACGTGGATTGGGTGAGTGATATCCATGACAGATGTGAGTTTGTTAATTAATGGTTTATCTAAGGTGGTAACTTAAACACACATCTGGGTGGATTGAGGTACCTGGGTATTCCAGGATTGCCTGTTTTTTTTGGACCGCCACCCAGGCTCAAAAGGATCATGAGATTATTCATACTAGAAACTTCCATGTGCAGCCACAAGCCATTATGGGCTCTAGCATAGTTGATTAAGTCGTGCAAACTCTTACAGGGTAGACTAGCAGATGTAGGGGAAAGTAGGTGTAACGGTCTATCCATCGTAAGGTGCTAGCGCTTCTGAAAGACTGTGTCTCGGTCATCCATCTTCTCAAACACCATGTAGTGCGAGAAACCAAACGGAGGCGATCGAGTCTTGTGGGGAAAAGTGCGCAAACCTTTGCAGAGTGTAATAAACTAATCATGGTTAGCCGTGTCCCCGGTTATGGACATCTTGAGTATCTAGTACCTGGATTATCATGTGAATCTCAACATGTTACTCTAAATTAATTTTGTTGGATTTTGTAAAGATGATGTTTAATTGGGATTGAGGATGCTGTCAACCATTCTCAATGTTTAACAACCACCATGATAGTTAAATAAATTTATTCCTTTGTAGTAGGGAAAAATTGGCTTTACGCAAAACTGTAACCATAGAGCTTTCCACCAGCCAAATATGCATATAGTATAGCTGTTTTATTCCATTACTCTCTATGTGTTACCTTGCCAGCATATTCCATGTGCTGACCCGTTTCGGGCTGCAACGTTAATGTTGCAGACTTTTCAGACGACGATTAAGGAGTTTTTAGGTCGTGGTTCTATACTCAGTGATGCCGTTGGAGTTGATGGACTCACTTATCTTCCAAGCCTTCCGCTGTTATCGTTATTAGATGGCCTTAAGCCATATTTATTGTAGTAAGTTCTCTATTGAGACACTCGATGTAATAAGTGTGTGATTGCTACTTTGTTATATATCCTCCGAGTACTGTGTGGTGTCAGCATTACTGATCCAGGGATGACACCAGAGCACAGAGATCAGACCGTTTGAGGTCTGGTCGCTACATTCACGAACTCGTCTCTCGGCTCTACCCAAACAAGAACAACAAGCACAAAGGAACACAATCAACCACGTGCAATGCTCAAGCAACATGATGCAAACATGGTATGATATGCGGGATGCGATATGTGATGCATATGCGAGATTTGGAAAGGAATGAATGAACCTGGCCTCAACTTGGAAATCCAAGAGTGCCACTAGAAAGGTGACTTGATTTCGGTTGAAATCGATATAAAGATCACCGGAACCGGATGCACGGTTTGGAAATGGCAAGCAAAACAAATATGGCATCGGTCTGCGATAATCAGCAAGTAGCCATCTAAATACAACAAGAACAACATGCTACATCACTCAAACATGACAACAAAATATATGGCAGGGATCCACTCATGAATCTTGACAAAAGATGAACACTGAGCTACGGCTAATTCTTCCATTAACAAGTTCAAACAAGCATGGCAAAAGTGCAAATGATAACAGGTTTCATACTTAGTGAAATTAACAGAAGTCTGGAATTTATTATGAGGAAGCAATCTTTAGAGCATGAAAACTACATGCTACAGGAACATATCATGGCAAAGAAAGGCATGGCATGAAGCTATTCTAAGCATATAACAAAAGTCCCTTAGTGACCATGAGCCAAAAGGGATCAGAAAATACAATTGCAAGCATGTGAACATAGCAAAAACATAAATAGATTCAGACTTAGTGAAAAACTGGAGCATGCAAAACAGTTAACAAGTAGGCATGTTTACGAGCTCGATTCACTCACTACAGAGCATGTCATGACAAACTAAGCATACACCTAGAAAGAAGACATGACATAGAAGCTAGACATGGCAAGAACAACAACATAGCATGCACGGATCAACAACAACAACCTCGTCAAAATCGCTAAACATGTTAACGATCTGCCAGGAACAATTTATAGCAAAAGTAGAGCTCGATTGACTCAAGCTAGGGTCCTCCATAATTGCAAACAAAGACATGGATGGATAGATCACCATAATTTTAAAAAAAATCCTTACTGATCATCCTCAAAAGAGGCACGGATCACTAGGAAACAACATGAACATATGTCATAAAAACAAAAACAGGACAAGGACTTAGAGAAATTCTAAGTCCCTGAAATCAGCATCAACGATTACGCTACTTTGCATGCTTGTGCTAGTCACCACAAATATCACAAAAATACATGGCATACACCTCTATAAAGATGACATGGCATTCTACAAAACACATGTAGAGCTCAGGATCATAGCATGCACACATAATCATGGCAAAAATGACAAAAAGCCATTTGTTGAAACAGATCTGAAATATTCCTCACATAGCCCTCTTCCAACAACATTTCGGGCATCAAGATGAGCTCAAATGAAAATGATGCAATGATATGAAATGATTTACTTGTCGAGACGAACATTTCAATATGCTACACGCATGAATCGGAGCTACGGATGCAGAGTTATGGCATGTCAAAGTATGCCAGAAAATTAGGGTTTAGGGACGAAAAGTCAACCGAGGAGATTGATCCAGATCCAGATCCGATCATGCACGGAAAACGAGGACAGCCGGCCGGAGTACTGTTTGTCGGAGAAGAACCCGAGGTCGCCGGAGCTGGTGAGGAGGGGCGCCGCCGGCGTTGAGGGACGTCGAGGAGGCTGCGGCGGCGCGGAAGCCGAGGGCGGCGAGTGGCAGATCCGGCGCGGCGGCGGAGTTGCGGCGCCGTGGCGGGGCGATGTCACCGGAGGCCGGCGAGGTGGCGGCGGAGGTCGGCGGCCAGGCGGCGGGCGGCGGACGAGGCGGCGGGCGGCGTCGGGGCGAAGGAGGCGGAGCCGGGCCGCGGGGGCTCTCCCTGGGCCTCGCGGGCCGCGGCGGGGGGGAGGCCGACGCGCCACGTGGCGGCAGGCGGTTGGCAGCGGGGTGCATCCGGCGCGGGCGGACGTTGTCCGGCGGTGGCGCGGGCAGATTTTAGGGTTAGGGGGGAGAGGAGACCTGGGATTTTCGGGAGGGGATCTATTTACAGGCGTAGAGGGTGCTAGGAAGCTCCAAATGAGGTGTGGTTTGCGGCCACGCAATCGTAATCGAACGATCTAGATAATAGGATAGGTTTAGGTGGGTTTTGGGCCACTTTGGAAGGGTGTTGGGCTGCAACACACACGAGGCCTTTTGGGTCCCTCGGTTAACCGTTCGAGTATCAAACGAAGTCCAAATGGCACAAAACTTGACAGGCGGTCTACCGGTGGTAAACCAAGGCCGCATGACAAGTCTCGGTCCAATCCGAAAACCTTTAACCCTCACACATGAAAAGAGGTATAAAGGACCACCGGAGGACATAGGAGCGCCGGAATGCAAAACGGACAACAGGGACAATGCTCGGATGCATGAGACGAACACGTATGCAAATGCAATGCACATGATGACATGATATGAGATGCATGACAAAGACAACAACACACGGAGACAAAAACCCAACAACGGAGATAAAAATAACTTAGGCCAGAAACGACAAGAGTTGGGATACAAATAAGGTAAATTACATCCGGGGTGTTACAACACTCCACCACTACGAAAGGATCTCGTCCCGAGATCTAGGAATGGAAAAACTCTGGGTACTCAGAACGGAGGTGATCCTCGCGTTCCCAGGTGGCTTCACGGTCGGAATGATGTGACCACTTGACTTTGAGAAATTTGATTGACTTGTTGCGAGTCTTGCGCTCAGTTTCTTCAAGGATAGCAACGGGGGTGCTCATGATAAGACAGGTCTTCTTGGAGATCAATGTCTTCGAAGTTGACGGTGCGGTCAGGGTCTTGAAGCACTTGCAGAGCTGAGAGACATGGAACACGTCGTGCACGTTTGCAAAGTTTGAGGGAAGCTCAAGTTGATAGGCGAGATCGCCTCTCTTGCTGACGATCTTGAAAGGACCCACGTAATTAGGGGCAAGCTTCCCTTTGATACCGAAGCGACAAGTACCTTTCATTGGAGAGACGCGGAGGTAAACAGGGTCTCCGATCTCGAAAGCCAAATCACGATGCTTACTATCATAGTAGCTCTTCTGGCGCGATTGCACTGCTGTGAGATTATCACGAATGACTTTGTACATCTCTTCTGCATCTGTGATCAAGTCATTTCCAAGAAGTTGACGTTCACGAGTCTCTGACCAGTTAAGAGGAGTACGTCACTTCCTGCCATAGAGAATTTCAAATGGGGCCTTGCCCGAACTCGCTTGAAAGCTGTTGTTGTAGGAGAACTCGGCATATGGAAGACAATCTTCCCACTTCATGCCGAAAGAGATGAGCAAGACCTAAGCATATCTTCAAGAATCTGATTGACACGCTCAACTTGGGCACTAGTTTGAGGATGGAAAGTTGTGCTGAAGCGGATGTTGGTGCCCATGGCCTTCTGAAAAGAATCCCAAAACTTGGAGGTGAAGATGCTGCCACAATCTGAAGAAATCAACTGCGAAATGTCGTGCAGAGAGACAATCCGAGATGTATATAGCTCTGCCAATTGAGCTGCTGTGATGGATTCTTTGATAGGAAGGAAATGAGCCACTTTAGTGAGTTTGTCGATGACAACGAAGATAGCATCATTGCCACGCTTGGACTTTGGAAATCCCGTCACAAAGTCCATCTCAATACGGTCAAACTTCCATTCTGGAATGGCAAGAGGTTGGAGGAGACCAGCTGGTCGTTGGTGTTCTTTCTTCACTCTTCTGTAGACATCACATTCATTCACGAACTGAGCAATCTCGCGCTTCATTCGAGTCCACCAATACGACTTCTTGAGGTCATGGTACATCTTTGTACTTCCAGGGTGGATAGAGAGGAGTGAATTGTGAGCCTCGTTCATAATGACTTTACGAAGATCACCTTTAGGCACAACAATGCGATCCTCGAAGAATAGAGTATCCTTGTCATCAAGGCGATAGCACTTGTACTTGGGTTGACTCTTGGCAATCCCAATCTTCACCTTCTTCACCATAGCATCAGGAAGTTGAGCCTCATGAATCTGATCTTCCAAAGTAGGAGAGACTTGAAGGTTGGCCAGAAAACCTTGAGGAACGACTTGAAGGTTGAGTTTGCGGAAAGCTTCACAAAGCTCGGGTTGGTAAGGCTTGAGAATCAAACTGTTGCAGTAAGCCTTCCTGCTCAATGCGTCAGCAATTACATTGGCCTTGCCTGGAGTATATTCGATGCTCGGATTATTCTGGCGAGAGGTATAGGCCACAACTTTCTTCTCTTGCATCAACACTGCGCCAAGACCTTGAAGAGAGGCATCACAGAAGACCTCGAATAGTTTGGATTCATCAGGAGGAGTCAGAACTGGAGCAGTGACAAATTTCTCTTTCAGGGTGTTGAAAGCGATGTCACATTCAGGAGACCAGACGTACTTCACGTGCTTCTGGAGAAGGTTGGAAAGCGGCTTCGCGATCTTAGAGAAGTTCTCAACGAACCTTCGACAATAGCTTGCGAGAGCAAGGAAGCTACGGAGTTGCTTCACGTTCTGAGGTGGTTCCCAATTCACAATTGCAGACACCTTCTCAGGATTCACCGCTATGCCCTTGGCGGAAATGATATGCCCAAGGTAGAGAACCTCATCGAGCCAAAACTCGCACTTTGAAAACTTGGCATAGAACTGATGTTCTCTGAGCTTATCCAGCACCAAATGCAAGTGCTTGTCATAATCTTCCTTGTTCTTGGAAAAGACCAAAATGTCATCGAGGTAGACCAAGACAAAGTCATTTGTATAGGGGTTGAAGATGAAGTTCGTCATGCAAGAGAAAGTCGGAGGAGCATTGACGAGGCCAAAAGACATGACAGTGTATTCATATGAACCATAGCTTGTTCCGAATGCTGTCTTAGGGATATCTTGCTCACGAATGCGAATCTGATGATAGCCCATACGGAGATCAAGCTTGGAGAATACTTGAGCACCTTTGAGTTGTTCAAACAGCTCGTTGATGTTGGGAAGTGGATACTTGTTTTTTATAGTCTTCTTGTTCAATGGACGGTAGTCAACACAGAGTCGGGCCGTTCCATCCTTTTTCTTCACAAAAAGAACTCCACAACCCCACAGAGAAGAACTAGGTCGAATGAGACCCATTTGCTCTTGAATATCGAGTTGCTTCTTCAGCTCCTTCAACTCTTCAGGTCCTAGCTTGTAAGGACGTTTGCAAACAGGTTCCGTGCCAGGCTCAAGATTAATGACGAATTCAACTGGCCGGTGCGGAGGCATTCCTCGAAGCTCTTCTGGAAAGACGTCTTGATATTCGCAAACGACCGGAATTTGAGAGATGGCATCATGTTCACCCTTCTCATTGAGAGAAAATAGACGAATGGTATCATCCCTTGCGGCAAAGACGATTACATCCTCAGATGAATGAGTCAATTGAATCTGCCTGGTAGCACTATCAAGCTGAGCCTTGTGCTTAGAAAGCCAGTCCATTGCGAGAATAAGATCAATATCTGAGTCACCCAAAACCGTAGGAGAAGACAGAAACTTGTAGTCACCCAAAGTGATAGTAACATCCGGAACAATGGAGTTAGCATTCATGCGTTTACCCGGAGAGACAACTGCTATCGGTCTAGGCAAAACTTGGAGAGCCAATTCATGCTTAGATGCAAAAGGTCTCGAGATGAAATAATGCGATGCACCAGTGTCAAAAAGAACTTTTGCAGGAATATCGTTAATAGGAAGATTACCCGTGATGACATCTGACGAGTCCTCTGCCTGAGCTGCATTCATCAAGTTGACCTTGGCGTGCTTAGGGTTATGCTTGACCACAGCTATACTTGCAGATCTCACAGGAGGAGGAGGAAGAAGACGCCTCTGGTTGAAGCATTTGTTGGCATAGTGACCCTTCTGTTGGCACTTGTTGCACGTGACCTCTGAAAGCGGACGGTGATACGGAGCACTTGACCTTGGAGCTTGAGACGAAGTCTTGTTCTGAAAGCCAGGGTTTGGTGGGTGGGAAGATCCATTGCCACCTTTGCTCTTCTGTTGATAAGGCTGACGGAACGGAGGAGGAGGCAGCCAATACTTTTGTTGCTTAGCCACTTGAGTTGAGGAAGAGGGAGTTGCATCTCTGACTCGCTTCTTGGAAGCATCGCACTTCAGTTGGGCAGCCTCTTGCTTCATTGCCATGTTGTAAAACTCATCGTACTTCTTGGGCTCAAAGAGGACGAGAGCTAGCTGGAGTTCTTCTCTGAGACCACCCCTGAACTGGTATATCATGCTCTTCTCATCAGTGACGTCCTGCTTGGCGAAACGAGCGAGCTTTTGAAACATGATGTTGTACTGGTAAACAGACATAGTGCCTTGCTTCAGGTTGCGGAATTCCTCATGCTTGCTCTCAACCACACTCTGAGGAATATGATGAGCTTTGAAGTCTTGATGGAATTCATCCCAGGTAATCGCACGACCTCCTCTGGAATCTTTGTATTGCTGAAACCATTCTACAGCTTGGTCTTTGAGTTGGAAGGAGGCAAACTTGACAAAGTCCTCAGGCCTGACGTTACTGCACTCGAAATGCTTGCATATGTCCATGAGCCAATCATCAACGTTTGTTGCCTCAACACAATTGTTGAAGGTCTTTGGCTGATTAGCGAGGAACTAGTTGAGTGTAGCAAACTGATTCCGATTGTTGCCATGGCCCTAGTTGTGCTCTTGAAGAATTTGCATGATCAGCTGCGTGTTTGCATTGATAGCGGCCATCACAGCTTGCCATGCCTCCGGAGGTGGAGGTGGTGGTGGCGGATCCTGATTCTGATTGTTGCCCTTAGCCGGAGCCATCCTGAACAGGTTGACATCCGTTAGCATATTGACAGGCAAATATTCAAGCTGAATCAAATGGATTGAAATTGCAACTTAAAGTCTTCACATCCAAACAAAATGAATGAATGCATTCTAATTGAAATGGTTAAATTTCCATAAATTGAGAAGCCACTTAGAATTGAGGTAGAAGAATAAAAACAAGGTACGGACAAGAACAAATACTTGGTGAGGATTACCCAATCCCAAACCAAATATCCGCGGAAGAAGAACTAGAGCTACAAGAATTCCCACCTATGAAACTCCCAAACCTTTCCGGTTATGCAATCAGGTGTTGGGGATACAGGGGAAGCATAATATCTCACCCAAAGCTAGCAAATCCTACATCCAGCTGTATCCATCCTTCAACACATAACCAAGAAAACTTTGGAAATCATTTACCTCAACCTTCGAGTTATATAAGTTATGTCAATACTCCCAAACTCCCGCCCCAGTACTGGGTGGCGTCGAGGTTATCTCACCAACAACTGCATAAAAGAGATTTTTGATGTCAGCGAAACTCAGGTATTCCAGAATCTCAACGATAAAATTGTGACGACAACACCTCGGAGCTCAACTCCCTGGGACATTGCCACAACCCCTAAATGACAGGAGGCACCAAGAACAATGTTCTCGTCACAAAACCATCGGAACGATTCCAAGATACCCGCGTGATCCTAATTTTTTTAGTGAAATTTGAGAAGAGAAGAGTGAAAAATCTATGTCAGGATACCTCACCAGAGCGATGAAGGGACTAGGGAGTAAAAAGAATTCCTAACTCTCCGATATATAATTCCTAAATGACTCACAACATTTTTTCTAGACTCAACAACGCCAACGATTCGATCAAGCAGGGGGCTCCTAAGGTCGGGGAAGGCTCTGATTACCAACTTGTAATGCCCTCGATGCGGCTATATCTCCTATGTGTTGAAGCACGACTTAGAGGCATAACCGCATTGAAAGCAATGTCACAAGTGAGGTAATCATCACAACAACCCATGTAAATAAGTAAAGGGGAAAGGTACATAGTTGGCTTACACGCCATGTCACACAAATACATAAATAAGTCATTACATTCATCCAATACACTCATGGTCTGACTACGGTACCAAAATAAAGATCAACCCCCAAATGCGACAAAGTCCCCGATCGCCCCAACTGGGCACCACTACTGATCATCTGGGAAAGACACATAGTAACGACGAGAGTCTTCATCGAACTCCCACTTGATCTCAAGCGCATCATCTGGAATGGTATCATCGGTCCCTGCATCTGGTTTGGAAGGAATCTGTGAGTCACGGGGACTCAACAATCTCACACCCTCGTGATCAAGACTATTTAAGATTGTAGGTAAGGCAAAGGTATGATGTGGAGCGCAGCAAGCGAGTAGCATATATGGTGGCTAACATATTCGCAAAAGAGAGCGAGAAGAGAAGGCAAAAGCGTGGTCAAACAACTATGATCAAGAAGTGATCCTAGAACAACCTACGTCAAGCATTACTCCAACACTGTGTTCACTTCCCGGATTCCGCCGAGAAGAGACCATCACGGTTACACACGCGGTTGGTGCATTTGAATTAAGTTTAAGTTTCATGTTATCTACAACCGGACATTAACAAATTCCCATCTGCCCATAACTACGGGCACGACTTTCGGAAGTTCAATCCCTGCAGGGGAGTCCCAACTTAGCCCACCACAAGCTCTCATGGTCAACGACAGATATTCCTTCTCCCAAGACGATTCGATAAGACTCGACATCCTAGTTACAAGACATCATCGACAATGGTAAAACTAAACCAGCAAAGCCACCCCGAATGTGGCGACAAATCCCGATAGGAGCTGCACATATCTCGTTCTCAGGGCACATCGGATTGTCCAAGGTTCCGGTAGGCCAGCCCAGAGTTGCCCCTGGTGGCCACCGGCAGCTGACAGGTTGGACCAGCACTCAGAGGAGCAATGGCCCAGGGGTTTAAATAAAGATGACCCTTGAGTCCGTGGAACCCAAGGGAGAAATAGGTTAGGAGGCAAATGGTAAAACCAATGTTGGGCCATGCTAGAAGAGTTTTATTCAAGGCGAACTGTCAAGGGGTTCCCATTATAACCCAACCGTGTAAGGAACGCAAAATCTGGGAACATAACACGATATGACAGAAACTAGGGCGGCAAGAGTGGAACAAAACACTAGGCATAAGGCCGAGCCTTCCACCCTTTACCAAGTATATAGGTGCATTAAGATAAACAAGATAATATTGTGATAACCCAACAATAAACATGTTCTAATAAGGAACGATCTCCAATCTTCACCTGCAACTAGCAACGCTATAAGAGGGGCTGAGCAAAGCGGTAACATAGCCAAACAATGGTTTGCTAGGACATGGTGGTTTAGAGGTCTGACATGGCAATAAGGGAGGCATGATAAGCAAGTGGTAGGCATCGTAGCATAGGCATAGCAAAAGAGCGAGCATCTAGCAAGCAAAGATAGAAGTGATTTCGAGGGTATGGTCATCTTGCCTGCAAAATACTCAGAGTTGCCTTGATCCTCGTAAGCGAACTCAACGGGCTCCTCGTTCACGAACTCGTCTCCCGGCTCTACCCAAACAAGAACAACAAGCACAAAGGAACACAATCAACCACGTGCAATGCTCAAGCAACATGATGCAAACATGGTATGATATGCGGGTTGCGATATGTGATGCATATGCGAGATTTGGAAAGGAATGAATGAACATGGCCTCAACTTGGAAATACAAGAGTGCCACTGGAAAGGTGAGTTGATTTCGGTTGAAATCTATATAAAGATCACCGGAACCGGATGCACGGTTTGGAAATGGCAAGGAAAACAAATGACACCGGTCTGCGATAATCAGCAAGGAGCCATCTAAATGCAACAAGAACAACATGCTACAGCACTCAAACATGACAACAAAATACATGGTAGGGATCTACTCATGAATCTTGACAAAATATGAACACTGAGCTACGGCTAATTCTTCCATTAACAGGTTCAAACAAGCATGGCAAAAGTGCAAATGATAACAGGTTTCAGACTTAGTGAAATTAACACAAGTCTGGAATTTATTATCATGAAGCAATCTTTAGAGCATGAAAACTACATCCTACAGGAATATATCATGGCAAAGAAAGGCATGGCATGAAGCTATTCTAAGCATATAACAAAAGTCCCTTAGTGACCTTGAGCCAAAAGGGATCTGAAAATACAATTGTAAGCATGTGAACATAGCAAAAAGATAAACAGATTCAGACTTAATGAAAAACTGGAGCATGCAAAACAGTTAACAAGTAGGCATGTTTACGAGCTCGATGCACTCACTACAGAGCAGGTCATGACAAACTAAGCATACAGCCATCAAGAAGACATGGCATAGAAGCTAGACATGGCAAGAGCAACAACATAGCATGCAGAGATCAACAACAACAACCTCGGCAAAATCGCTAAACATGTTAACGATCTGCCAGGAACAATTTATAGCAAAAGTAGAGCTCCATTGACTCAAGCTAGGTTGCTCCATAATTGCAACCAAAGACATGGATGGATAGAGCACCACAATGTTAACAAAACATCCTTACTGATCATCCTCAAAAGAGGCACGGATCACTAGGAAACAACATGAACATATGTCATAAAAACAAAAACAGGACAAGGACTTGGAGAAATTCTAAGTCCCTGAAATCAGCATCAACGATTACGCTACTTTGCATGCTTGTGCTAGTCACCACAAATATCACAAAAATACATGGCATACACCTCTGTAAAGATGACATGGCATTCTACAAAACACATGTAGAGCTTAGGATCATAGCATGCACACATTAATCATGGCAAAAATGACAAAAAGCCATTTGCTGAAACAGATCTGAAATATTCCTCACATAGCCCTCTTCCAACAAAATTTCAGGCATCAAGATGAGCTGAAATGAAAACTATGCAATAAGATGAAATGATTTACTCGTCGAGACGAACATTTTGATATGCTACATGCACGAATCGGAGCTACGGCTGCAGAATTATGGCATGTCAAAGTATGCAAGAAAATTAGGGTTTAGGGACAAAAAGTCAACCGAGGAGATTGATCCAGATCCAGATCCGATCATGCATGGAAAACAAGGACGGCCGGCCAGAGTACTGTTTGCCGGAGAAGAACCCGAGGTCGCCGGAGCTGGTGAGGAGGGGCGGCGCCGGCGTTGAGGGACGTCGAGGAGGCGGCGGTGGCGCGGAAGCCGAGGGCGGCGAGTGGCGGATCCGGCGCGGCGGCGGAGTTGCAGCGTCGTGGCGGGGCGAGGTCACCGGAGGCCGGTGTGGTGGCGGTGGAGGTCGGCGGCCAGGCGGCGGGCGGCGTCGAGGCGAAGGAGGCGGAGTCGGGCCGTGGGGGCTCTCCCTGGGCCTCGCGGGCCGCGGCGGTGGGGAGGCCGGCACGCCACGTGGTGGCAGGAGGTTGGCGGCGGGGTGCGTCTGGCGCGGGCGGACGTTGTCCGGCGGTGGCGCGAGCGGATTTTAGGGTTTGGGGGAAGAGGAGACCCGGGATTTTCGGGAGGGGATCTATTTATAGGCGTAGAGGGAGCTAGGAAGCTCCAAATGAGGTGCGGTTTGCGGCCACGCGATCGTGATCGAACGATCTAGATGATAGGAGAGTTTTAGATGGGTTTTGGGCCAATTTGGAAGGGTGTTGGGCTGCAACACACACGAGGCGTTTTCGGTCCCTCGGTTAACCGTTGGAGTATCAAACGAAGTCCAAATGGCACGAAACTTGACAGGCGGTCTGCCGGTGGTAAACCAAGGCCGCATGACAAGTCTCGGTCCAATCCAAAAATGTTTAACCCTCACACACGAAAAGAGGTAGAAAGGACCACCGGAGGACATAGGAGCGCCGGAATGCAAAACGGACAACGGGGACAATGCTCGGATGCATGAGACGAACACGTATGCAAATGCAATGCACATGATGACATGATATGAGATGCATGACAAAGACAAAAACACACGGAGACAAAAACCCGACAACGGAGTAATAAAAATAACTTAGGCCGGAAACGGCAAGAGTTGGGGTACAGATAAGGTAAATTACATCCTGGGTATTACAAACATAGTGATGTTCACCATTGAAAACTACTCCATCACACGTGATGATCGGACATGGTTTAGTTGATATGGATCACGTGATCATTTAGATGACTAGAGGGATGTCTATCTAAGTGGGAGTTCTTAAGTAATATGATTAATTGAACTTTAATTTATCATGAACTTAGTCCTGCTAGTTTTTGCATATCTTTGTTGTTGTAGATCAATGGCCCGTGCTACCGTTCCCTTGAATTTTAATGCGTTCCTAGAGAAAGCTAAGTTGAAAGATGAAGGTAGCAACTACACAGACTGGGTCCGTAACTTGAGGATTATCCTCATTGCTGCACAGAAAAATTACGTCCTGGAAGCACCGCTAGGTGCAAGACCCTCTGCTGGAGCAACTCCGGATGTTATGAACGTGTAGGATCGAAAGTAAGTCTAGAGGGGGGGTGATTAGACTACTTGACCAAATAAAAATCTAGCCTTTTCCCAATTTTAATTCTTGGCAGATTTTAGCAACTTAGCACAAGTCAAGCAAACAACCTACACATGCAATTCTAAGAGTATAGCAGCGGAATGTAAAATAATTGCATATGAAGGTAAAGGGAGGAGTTTGGAGGGAGCAAACACAATGTAGACATGAAGATTTTTGGCGTGGTTCCGATAGGTGGTGCTATCGTACATCCACGTTGATGGAGACTTCAACCCACGAAGGGTAACATTTGCGCAAGTCCATGGAGGGCACCACCCACGAAGGGTCCACGAAGAAGCAACCTTGTCTATCCCACCATAGCCATCGCCCACGAAGGACTTGCCTCACTAGGGTAGATCTTCACGAAGTAGGCGATCTCCTTGCCCGTACAAACTCCTTGGTTCAACTCCACAATCTTGACGGAGGCTCCCAATTGACACCTAACCAATCTAGGAGACACCACTCTCCAAGAGGTAACAAATGGTGTGTTGATGATGAACTCCTTGCTCTTGTGCTTCAAATGATAGTCTCCCAAACACTCAACTCTCTCTCATAGGATATGATTTGGTGGAAAGATGATTTGAGTGGAAAGCAACTTGGGGAAGGCTAGAGATCATGATTTATGTGATTGGCATGAAATGTCTTGACCTCAACACAAATGTAGGTGGTTCTCTCTCAGAAAATGTATGTTGGAAGTGTAGGCATGTTCTGATGGCTCTCTCCACGAATGAAGAGTGGGTGAAGGGGTATATATAGCCTCCACACAAAATATAACCATTACACACAAATCACCAAACTCGGTGGGACCGAAACATACAACTCGGTCAGACCGATTTAGTTCATAATGTGATCGTTAGGGTTTTCGATGGGACCGACATGTCAACTCGGTGGGACCGATATCATTAGGGTTAGGGCATAACGTAATCTTGGTGAGACCAATTACACAAATTCGGTGAGACCGATTTTGGTAATAAGCTAACCAGAGAGTTGGTCAGGCAAACTCGGTGGGACCGATTCGCTCTCTCGGTAGAACCGAAACGTTACGAAAGGGAAACAGAGAGTTTGCGTTGCAATCTCGGTGGGACCGATCGCTCATATTGTCTTGATTGAAATGTTACGAAGGGAAACAGAGAGTTTGCAATCCCATCTCGGTGAGACCGAGATCCCTATCGGTAAGACCGAAAAGACTAGGGTTTCTGGCAGTGGCTATGTCAACTGAACTCGGTGGCTCCGGATAGACAGTTTTGGTGGGGCCGAGTTTGACTTTTGGTTTGGGACATATGTGGATGTGATAAAGTAGTTGAGGGATTTTGGAACATACCACTAAGCACTTTGAGCAAAAAACTCAGTAAGAAACACCTCACCCCCTCTTGATAGTATTGGCTTTTCCTATGGACTCAATGTGATCTTGGATCACTTAAATTAAAAAAATGTAGAGTCCTGAGCTTGAGCTTGAGCCAATCCTTTGTCCTTAGCATTTTGAGGGATCCATTTTCTAATCCATGCCATGCCAATCATTGAGCTTTTCCTGAAATATTTATCTTCAAGTGGCATTAGCTCAGTGAGCTATACGTTGTTAGGAAATACCAAAACCACCCGGGGATAGTTGCACTTTCAATCTCCCCCTTTTTGGTAATTGATGACAACATATAGATCAAAGCTTCGACAAATGATTATAAGATTTAAAAATATCATCGCTTTGAGAAGTATGTGATAAGCAAGAGCTCCCCCTAAATTTGTGCATTATTTGAAATTTGCTTTTGAATGCAAATGCACAATTGATTAGGATCATGGGTTACTCTTCCATGTCACATACATCTTGGTGGAGCGCTCAAAATGATAGAAATTAAAAGCATGCACTCATCAGCAAGCAAGTGAATGATCATATATGGAATATAAAGGATAGCATCATTCAACCAAACATTAATGTAGCATATGATTAACCACATGATCATATAAGTATCTCACAAGGACATAAGGTATCTCATACAAGCACACAATAAAAGTAGTTCAACCAAAATAGCAAGAGAGATAAAAAAACAAGACACTCTCTCTCGAAGCCTATGATCTATACATTTTTCTCCCCCTTTGGCAACAAGTTACCAAAATGTTTGAAAATGCATAGTGCTATACGTCTCTTAGGCTTGGTCTTCGAGAGGAGGTGTGGATAGAACTCCAAGGACGAAGGCTTCCGATGAAGTAGTTGGACCCGCTGGAGTGGGTGCTGGGGGTGGCACTGGAGCTGTAGCTGCTGGTGCTAACATTGAAGCTCTAGCATCTGAGAATGGCACTGCAGCAGACCTTGGACCTCGTGGCACACACTTGAAAGCATCAGTGGTTGCTTTTCCTCTCCTCTCCTCTGCTTCCTCCTGAAGCTGCTCAACCGCAGTCTGAATCTCAGTCACCTTCAGATCAAGATCATAGAATTTTGTTTCCACAATCCTCTCCAGGCTCTCCTGATTCTGAGTCAAGGTGGCCAAGCCCTTCTCAATCCTCAGTGTAGCTTGAATCAGATATCCAAGCTGATCTTGCTTGCTCTTCAGGAATGCTTGAGATGCATCTTCAGCAGTTGGCATCCTTGTAGCTTTCTCTACCCTTGCCTTCTCTCTCTTCTCATGTGCTTGCACAGATGATGGATCTTCCTCAGTCATCACAATGGTATTGTCTTCAAAATCAGGATATATGGATAGATGCTCCTTGTCTAGCAAATAAGTTCCTGTGCCCATCTTAGAGTTGATGTGCTCCTGAATGTATGGAGCATACCCACAACTTCTCTTCTGGTCAGCAGCAGTCCTCTTGATTGTTTCTACCATTAAGCTCATAACCTTGAACTTCTGAGTGACATCAAATAGTTGGAGAAGATTGATAGAATGCCCTCTGATCATCTTGTGATCTCCTGACTTGGGTAGCAGAGTGTGACTCAAGATCCAGTTGATCGTAGGCAGACCAGATAACAAGAAATGCACAGATCCAAGCTTGTGAGTTTCCAAAGCCTTGTCAGGGATCTCCTTGTACATGTTTGCCATGGAGTTGTGGTCTTTATTCTTCTTGGCATATACATCCAAGTCATCTTCATGCTCTGCAGGGGCATTGATCAGCTTAGCACATTCATCAACTGTGGACTAGTACCTGGTACCCTCAGACATCCAAACTATCCTCCCATCTGGATAGAAGTGGGCAGTGGAGTAGAACTGCATGATCAACTCATCATTCCACTTAGTGAGCTTTTGTACAAAGAATTCATCAACTCCACATGCCTTAAAGCTGTCATACACTCCAGGGAAGTGATCTTCATTTTCCCGGATGAACTCCCAGTCCACCCATTTCATGTCACACACTATGGGCTTCTTGTCAAGCAGAATGGTTTCATAGAAATCTTGTTGTTCCTTTGTGTGAAACCTGTAATCCATAGTAGTCCTCCTCCTAACAGCATATGGGTCAGACTGTCTCCATAACCTCAATCCTGCATCTTTCCTGATGTGCATGTCCTCAGCGACTGGATGAGCATCATTATGTTCGGGAATTTTGGGCTTCAACTTCTGCAAAACATGGGATTCATCGTCCTCTTCTTCACCAGCTTCAGGCACCGGGGCCTTGTACTTTTCCTCAGTTGGTATACTCTTGGTGTTCCTCTTGGGTTTTGGAGGTTTTTGAGCAGCAGCTTTGGGAGCAGGTTTGGACTTAGATGGAGCAGCCCCTAACTTGATTGCATCTCCCATAAGCTTCTGAGCCTTAGGAGCTGGTGCAACATCCTCTTCCTCTTCAGCTGAACCTCTCATTATGGATGATCTGCCAAGCACTCTGGCAGTGGTCTTCTTGACCCTTTCCTTCCTTTTCTTCCCTTCTCCAACTGCCTCTTCAGTTGGCTTGGAGGTTTCAACAGTGGATGCTCTGGCCTTAGACATAGGAACTCTCTTTGCTGGTGCCTTCTTATGCATCCCTGGCTTAATTGTAGCAGCTGAGCCATACTCCTTTTTCAGCACCTTTTTCCTTGAAGTAGCCTCATCCTCAATAGCCACATAATCCTCATCCTCAGATTCCGAGGTTTCTTTTTCCTGGATCTGGTTGCTGCCTTAGGTAAGTTGCTTGGAGTGCTCCTGCTTCCATCATGAGAAGAGCTGGAGGGACTAGTGCCCTCACTCATCTAGACCTGTTCTTCAGATTTGTTCTGGCTGTCACTTTGATCAGACATCTTGCAGGCAAACTATCAGCAGACCCTGTGAATAGGTTGTAGATGAGGTAGAGTAGATGAGAATCACAAAGTACGGAGGTTTTGCAAAATAATTGAGTCAAAAAGCTTAGTTGTAGTTCTCTACAGAAGTGATCTCGGAGCTACCGAATTGACCAACTCGGTGATACCGAAGCAACACTTGGAACCTAAACTAGTGGACTCGGTAGGGCCGAGTCACCGTTCGGTGGCACCGAGATTGCTAGGGTCTCACATAATCTTGAACTCGGTCACACCTATTTGCATGTTTCGGTCAGACTGAAAAGGGCATGTGCAATGGCCAAGGCTGAATCGGTGAGACCGATTTCTACAGTTTGGTCGGTCCGAGATGAGTTCTGCGGAGAGCTAACCCTAAAATTTTCGAATCAATCTAGAACTAAGGGAGTTTTAGCTGGATGAATCAATCTCAATCGTGGCAAGAAACATGGCATTGTCCTTGTGCTAGGAATCGGAGTGAAGAAGACAACACAAGGGGTCGAACACTTACCCTAGAGCGGCGAGTGTTTGCTAGGGCGGCAACGGCGGAGCAGATTGCCGTTGACGATGGCGGAGACCAGCGGCAGGAGGTCGCTGGCAGCGAGAGGATGATCCAGAGACCCGAAGAGGCAGAGCAGGTTACGCACGGGTGAGGGGTTTCGGAAAAATTTCCGAAATTTGACCCGTCAGTATATATAACCTGACCCTGTCGGTGTGACCGAGTGGAACGACTCGGTGGCACCGAGATGCAGAATTGCAAGTGGTTACTGCAACTCGGTGTGACAGAAATGTTCTAGTCGGTTGCACCGAGATTGAAAACCTGAATCAACTTAGTGGTCTCAGTGTGAGCGAAATGGATGACTCGGTCATACCGAAATGCATAAAGAGGTTTTGGAAGTTTAAGTCTATGATGAACCGGGGACTCCGAGTGCTCCTCACACAGAGTGGTTCGAATCTGACTTGATCAAACTTTGTGATGTAGCATGAATAGAGTTTGAGACAAGGAAAGCATAGACAGCTAGAGGGAGTTCTTAGGCATTCTTGTCCATCCATTTGGCAGAAGAGAAAAGGCCAAACAATCAAAGCAACAAATGGATGTCCTTGAATGAGTAAAATATGCATCCAACATGCTCACACAATAAGATGGCAAACGAAATATCTGACAAAGCATGCAAAAACACTCTAGCATCTATCAAGCAATTTGGTGATGACTAGGTCATCTATATATGAGTATATTGACTTAGGAGTCAAATGAGAACATTTGATTGTAGGTCATACTCATCGTTAAGCGCAAGTGGGGTTGCCACTTTTACATAAAGCATTGTTGTGTTCACACCATTAGATTTGCTTTAGCTCAATTGATTGGAGTAAAGCTCCCCCTAGATGGGATATCCCCCCTGAGAGGGATGAACTAACCTTGGGTTTTGTCGATGATGACTTCATTTAGGAGTTGAAGATGTAGATGCTCAATGTTGATGTAGATCCTTTGGAGTGAGTTGCACTTTCAATACCTACACGGGTTAGTCCCACAAGGAACAAACAAGGATATCCATAGACATAGAGTAATGTTAACATAGGATGATGTCCATGAAAGCATTAGGTTACCTTGTCCCTTGTCTTACCAACAAGAGGGTTTGTGACTCCTTGAACTAGTGCAAGATATTGAAGTTGTTTGCACTTGTCCTCGCCAAAATGATATGAGTGAAGTATGTTGGTGGAGTCACCCTCAAAAACTCTCTAGTTCTTCTTCTTCAGGATCCACACCATCTTGATGGGAATCCTTGTAGTTGTAGTCGTACTTGATGAAGTAGAACTTGATGTAGTCTTGGGAACCCACTTGACCAAGGCTTTGGGAGCTTCTTCAAATGCATCAATCTCCTCTTGAAGCTTGTCCTTGCCTTTTAGCTTGTGGTCTTGTGGTGGAAGATCATCTTGAGCTTGTGTTCCTTGGAAAGAAGTAGGATCATACTTCTCTTGTTGAAGAACAAACTTCATCTTAGGGTATTGATCTTCTTCCCACTCAACTCCATTGGCATTGAACTTTCATTCAAAACCAACACCTTGATTCTTCCGGTGTCTTCCTTGCTTGCGTACAATTTCCTCAATTTGCTTACTGTAAACACATTTCTCTATAATTCCCTCCAATAAGCTATTTCTTGCTCAAGTGTAACTTCGCTAAGAGAATCATTAGTGGAATCAAGAGAACTACTAGAAGCAACATCATTGAGTTTAGCATGATTATTGTTACTACTAGAAGAAGAATCTTTCTTACTCTTGTTGCTAGATTTAACTTGTGGCATGTAAGTAGACAAAAGTAAACGCTTGGCAATGTAAGAAGAACTTTTCTTGCGAAGATCATCATTGATCGCCTTTAAGAACTCATGCTCTTGCTCAAGGTTGAGCTTTTCAAAGCGTAGCTTCTCATGAGTCTTTAAAAGCTCTCGATGATTTTCCAAGGTAGTTTCATGAGCTAACTTAAGAGTGTTTAGCTCTTTAGTTAGATGCTCAATCTCCTTCTTATCATCTTCATTCGTAGCATGACTAATAGCAAGTTCGTCATAGTTTTCATCACTAGAATTGTCAACAAGTAAATCGTCATCACCTAGCAAGTCATCTTCATCACTATTGAAATCAACATACTCGGGGTGTGATACCTTTAGGGCTTTAGCCATGAAGCATCTTCCACTTCCTTCATTTGGTGACTCAAATATGTCGTAGGAGTTGGTTGACACAAGTGCTAGACCCGCAACACCTTCATCCTGAATATATTCGGAGTCGGAGTGATAACTTCTTTCAGAGTGACTGTCGGAGTCGGAGCCGGATACCCATTCACCAACATGAGCTTGATGTCTTCTTTTTGTGTAGCTCTTTGATAATTTGTCCTTCCTCTCCGAATCCTTTCTTCTCCGAGAGGATCTTCATTCATAATGATCATCTCTACTCCTTCTCTCTCTTGGCGGTGATTCTTCTCTCCTACCTCTTCTTTTGGGAGAATCTTCTCTTCTTTTGTAAGGAGCCGTACACTCATTTGAATAGTGTCCGGGTCTTCCACAATTGTAGCAGTTACGCTCACAACTAGAAGATCTTTTGTCATTGTAGGACCTTGACTTAGAACTTCTTTCCTTGCTTCTATTCTTGTAGAACTTGTTGAAGTTCTTCACCATTAGGCTCAATTCTTCATTGAAGTTTTGCTTCTCATTTGATGATGTGGGGGCATCACATGAGGCTTTGTAGGCACCACTTGAATTGTTGTGCAGCTCTTCCTTATCCTTGAGTGACATCTCATGAGCGACAATTCTTCCAAGACTTCTGTTGGCTTGAGATCTTTGTAGTTAGGCATCATTTGTATCAATGTGCACACGGTATCATATTTTCCATCCAAGGCTCTTAGGATCTTCTTGATGATGAACCTATCGGTCATCTCTTCACTTCCTAAGCCGGCAATCTCAGTTGTAATGAGAGAAAGCCTAGAGTACATTTCAGCGACACCTTCACCATCCTTCATTTTGAACTTGTCAAGTTTACTTTGAAGCACATCCAATTTGGATTCCTTGACGGAGTCGGTACCTTTGTGCATATCAATCAAAGTATCCCAGATTTCCTTTGCATTCTCAAGATGGCTGATTTTGTTGAATTCTTCGGGGCACAATCCGTTGAATAGAATATCACAAGCTTGAGCATTGTGTTGCAGCATCTTTAACTCTTCCGCGGTAGCTTCACAGTTCGGTTCTCTCCCATCAAAGAATTCACCTTCCAAGCCAATACACACAATAGCCCAAATGACGGGTTATGTCCAAGAATATGCATTTTCATCTTATGCTTCCAACTAGCAAAATTATTACCATCAAAGTAAGGACCTCTACAGTGGTAATTTTCCTCGCTAGACGCCATACTCTCCTAGGTTGTGAAACCAAGGCTATGACCACCAAAAGCTATGGAAATCAAGGCAAATGGAGACCAAAGCTTTGATACCACTTGTAGGATCGAAAGTAAGTCTAGAGGGGGGGTTAGACTACTTGACCAAATAAAAATCTAGCCTTTTCCCAATTTTAATTCTTGGCAGATTTTAGCAACTTAGCACAAGTCAAGCAAACAACCTACACATGCAATTCTAAGAGTATAGCAGCGAATGTAAAACAATTGCATATGAAGGTAAAGGGAGGAGTTTGGAGGGAGCAAACACAATGTAGACACGAAGATTTTTGGCGTGGTTCCGATAGGTGGTGCTATCGTACATCCACGTTGATGGAGACTTCAACCCACGAAGGGTAACATTTGCGCAAGTCCATGGAGGGCTCCACCCACGAAGGGTCCACGAAGAAGCAACCTTGTCTATCCCACCATGGCCATCGCCCACGAAGGACTTGCCTCACTAGGGTAGATCTTCACGAAGTAGGCGATCTCCTTGCCCGTACAAACTCCTTGGTTCAACTCCACAATCTTGACGGAGGCTCCCAAGTGACACCTAACCAATCTAGGAGACACCACTCTCCAAGAGGTAACAAATGGTGTGTTGATGATGAACTCCTTGCTCTTATGCTTCAAATGATAGTCTCCCCAACACTCAACTCTCTCTCATAGGATAGGATTTGGTGGAAAGATGATTTGAGTGGAAATCAACTTGGGGAAGGCTAGAGATCAAGATTTATGTGGTTGGAATGGAATATCTTGACCTCAACACAAGTGTAGGTGATTCTCTCTCCAAAAATGTATGTTGGAAGTGTAGGCATGTTCTGATGGCTCTCTCCATGAATGAAGAGTGGGTGGAGGGGTATATATAGCCTCCACACAAAATCTAACCGTTACACACAAATCACCAAACTCGGTGGGACCGAATCATACAACTCGGTCAGACCGATTTAGTTCATAATGTGACCGTTAGGGTTTTTGGTGGGACCGACATGTCAACTTGGTGGGACCGATATCATTAGGGTTAGGGCATAACGTAATCTCGGTGAGACTGATTACACAAACTTGGTGAGACTGATTTTGGTAATAGACTAACCAGAGAGTTGGTCAGGCAAACTCGGTGGGACCGATTCGTTCTCTCGGTAGAACCGAAATGTTACGAAAGGGAAACAGAGAGTTTGCATTGTAATCTCGGTGGGACCGATCGCTCATCTCGGCTTGACCGAAATGTTACAAAAGGGAAACAGAGAGTCTGCAATGCCATCTCGGTGAGACCGAGATCCCTATCGGTAGGACCGAAAAGACTAGGGTTTCTGGCAGTGGCTATGTCAACGGAACTCGGTGGCTCTGGATAGACAGTTTCGGTGGGGCCGAGTTTGACTTTTAGTTTGGGACATATGTGGATGTGAGAAAGTAGTTGAGGGTTTTTGAAACATATCACTAAGCACTTTGAGCAAAAAACTCATTAAGCAACACCTCGCCCCCTCTTGATAGTATTGGCTTTTCCTATGGACTCAATGTGATCTTGGATCACTTAAAATAAAAAAATATAGAGTCCTGAGCTTGAGATTGAGCCAATCCTTTGTCCTTAGCATTTTGAGGGATCCACTTTCAAATCCATGCCATGCCAATAATTGAGTTTTTCCTGAAATATTTATCTTCAAGTTGCATTAGCGCAATGAGCTATATGTTGTTAGGAAATACCAAAACCACCCGGGGATAGTTGCACTTTCAGAACGTCTGGCAGACTAAAGCTGATGACTACTCGATAGTTTAGTGTGCCATGCTTTACGTCTTAGAATCGGGACTTCAAAGATGTTTTGAACGTCATGGAGCATATGAGATGTTCCAGGAGTTGAAATTAATATTTCTAGCAAATCCCCGAGTTGAGAGATATGAGGTCTCCAACAAGTTCTACAACTGCAAAATGGAGGAGAATAGTTATGTCAGTGAACACATACTCAGAATGTCTAGGTACCATAACCACTTAACTCAGCTGGGAGTTAATCGTCCTGATGATAGTGTCATTGACAGAGTTCTTCAATCACTGCCACCAAGCTATAAAGGCTTCGTGATGAACTATAATATGCAAGGGATGGAAAAGACAATTCCCGAGCTCTTCGCGATGCTAAAGGCTGCAGAGGTAGAAATCAAGAAGGAGCATTGATAACCCACAAGTATAGGGGATCGCAACAGTTTTCGGGGGTAGAGTATTCAACCAAAATTTACTGATTCGACACAAGGGGATCCAAAGAATATTCTCAAGTATTAGCAGCTGAGTTGTCAATTCAACCACACCTGGAAACTTAATATCTACATCAAGGTATTTAGTAGAAAAGTAATATGATAGTAATGGCAGCGGTGGTAAAAGGTAATGGTAGCAAAAGTATTATTTTTGGTATTTTATAGTGATGATAACAGTAGCAACGGAAAAGTAAATAAGCAAAGAACAATATATGGAAAGCTCGTATGCAATGGATCGGTGATGGAGAATTATGTTGGATGCGGTTCATCATGTAACAGTCATAACCTAGGGTGACACAGAACTAGCTCCAGTTCATCAATGTAATGTAGGCATATATTCTGAATATAGTCATACATGCTTATGGAAAAGAACTTGCATGACATCTTTTGTCCTACCCTCCTGTGGCAGCGGGGTCCTATTGGAAACTAAGGGATATTAAGGCCTCCTTTTAATAGAGTACCGGAAAAAAGCATTAACACATAGTGAATACATGAAGTCCTCAAACTACGATCATCACCGGTAAGTATCCCGATTATTGTCACTTCGGGGTTAACGGATCATAACACATAATATGTGTGTCGGATTTCGGGTTCCGGCAGACCCTTGAGGTTCGAACACTAGGGTGCGCACCGAGATTTCGCCTCCTACCTACCTGCACCCCTCCGCCCCGCTAAGATCTAAGCTATGGAAAGAACAACACGAGAAACACAGGGTTTATACTGGTTCGGGCCACCGTTGTGGTGTAATACCCTACTCCAGTGTGTGGCTTGGTGGATTGCCTCTTGGGCTGATGATGATGAACAATACAAGGAAGAACAGCCTCGCGAGGGTCTGTTCTTGGCTGGGGCGATGAACTGCTGGGAGGAGTTCAGTCACCCTTCTCTCTCTCTCTCTCTCCGATTGTTGATGCCCCTCTAGCCTCTCTCTCTCTCTGATTCTCTTTCTCTCTGATCCTGATTCTGATCCTACCTCTCCTGTGAGGGGCTGGTCCTATTTATAGAGGCCCTGGTCCTCTTCCCAAATATCGAGCGGGAAGGGAGCCAACAATGGCGGGCTAATTTGAAGGGGGACAGCTAGTTCCAGTTATCCTGACAAAAGTAGTCTTCGCCTGCACAAATCTCTGGTGGTGACGCCGTCTTGGGCTCCACAATGACCTCCGTCTTGCAGTCCTCCTGGTCCTAGTCTTGTTGCACCGAAATGGCAACCTTTGCCTGATGCCTCGGTACTCCGCGGCTGCGCTTGCGCCCTTTGCACCAAAGAGGAAAGGAGGACACTTCGCGGGCTAGCGCCCACCTGGCGCCCTTGGTCGTCATGGCTTGCGTCACGGGGACCTCATGAGGTACCCCGCCTTGATCTCTCCGCCTCCTCGCGAGCCAGCCTGGTGAGGCCGTGCCTGAGGAAGCTCCGCGTCGTCCGCCCCGCGAGGCTTGGCCCCTGCGAGGGTCTTGGGTCTGTGTTGGTGAAGATGGGCCGTGCTGGGCCCCCCTTTGAGCCATGCCGCAGGCCGCAGGCAGGCAAGTCTGGGGACCCCCGTTCCCAGAATGCCGACAGTAGCCCCCGGGCCCAAGGCGCGCCCGGACTTGGCCGTGCAGGGAGGCGGAAGGGAAAGAGCGAAGCGCCGCGGGCCCTAACAGCCTGTGGCTTTGGGCGCCGCGTGGCGGTTGATTGGACGTGGGCGTCTCCACTTCCCCATGGCGCCTCGGCAACTGCACGGATTGGACAAGTCCCTGCATGCAAAGCGGGTCATGATTACCTGCGATCGTGGAGGTCGGTGGTTGGCCTTCGCCGGCTATAAGTACGGAACGGTGCGCGCCCTTCCAGTCCATCCCTTCTTGCTTCTCCTTCTTCCCGATCCTTGCTCCGTCTTGCTGCGATGGCCCCAATCCGCCGGTTCTCGACGACAGAGAAGGAAAAGGCTCCCCGAGAGGAACCAGTCCCGCTCCCACCGAAGAAATGGCTCGTCCTCCGTGGCCCGGATGAGGGGGCCCATCAGGTGGTGTCGAGGCCTTGGTGCGAGCGGGCACCGCCGGGGTTCCCGCTTCCCTTGTACGCCCACAACGAGGGCCCTAAAGGAGCTGATGCTGATCACCACGGGCGGCGCCGCCGTCGGCACCGACGGGTCACGAAGGTGTGGGTCGTCCCCCCTGGGGTCCACACCGAGGGCTCCTCCCGAGAGTTCGTGTTCCACGCCGCCATGCCTCCTCAGTCTTGGATTCGCCTTCCTCCCTTCTTCGCCTCCATCATCCCGCAGGGAGAGCCCCTGGAGCTTTGGCTGCAGCACGCCGGCTGCAGCACCCTCGCGACCGAGGCAGAGGTCGCGGTCGTTGCCCCGGGCGAGGTCTTCATGACTCGGGGCTAGAGCGAAATCGCCCGGGTTTGCAGGACAAGGGGCGCCTTCGCGATCCACTTGGATAACGACGGTGCTTCGATGATGTTCTTCAAGGTCTTCGATGCGAACGGGCGCCGGCGCCGCTCCTGGAGTAGGGCGGGCTCGTCAGGCCGCCGCCAACTCTGATCTGGATGGGGTTGGCGCCGGTGCTTGACGGCCCACTATTGATGATGGCGTCTTCTGCAGTGGCGCGCGTAGTTAGTGTCCCTTTAGGATCTGTTCCCTGCGAGGAATCAAAGACGCGTCCCGTGGGGGCTTGTAAGGTGCCTGTGATCCTGTTTTGTTAATATAACCCTTGTCGTAGAATTGTGCGAGTTGCTCATTCCGCTTAACTCAGTCCTCCCTTTCGAACCTCACGAGGGCTTGGTGCTCTGCGCCGACAGGCCCCAGTCCCAAGGCGGCTTCAACCATCGCTGGTATGCCAGGTCACGATGCCGTGGTCAAGGCCAGGAGGTGAGCGACCCGGTGTCCGGTAAGAGCCCCTGAGTCGCGATGCTCAGGAGGTCCCCTTTGGCGCTCAAGCAGCCGTCGTTCGGTGAGAAAGGAGAGCGGCATCGCTGACACAAGATTGCATTAGGTGCAGGGGTGGTGCCACGGTAGCTGGCGCTTCCGGGTGGTGACTTATCTCGAGAATCAGGGGCCGCTCTCTGGTGTGTCACCGGGTCCGTGCATCGGCAGGCGCGAGGTTGCTCGGCGAGGTCCTCGCGTGTCCCTCCCCTCTCGCCTTTGCTCCCCTTTCTGCTCTACGTCCTCGGGTCCTGGCCCTCGAGCGAGTCTCAGCCGTCGCTGGTATGCCAGGTCGCGATGCCGTGGACAAGGCCAGAGGGTGAGGGCTGGAGAGCCAGTAGGAGCCCTGAGTCGCGATGCTCAGGCACCCCCCCTTTAACGTGCAAGCGATTCACGCGGATGAGAGTGAAGGAGACACCGCAAGGGCCTCTCCTGACGCAGCTCCTTCAGGAGATCCTGTAGACCCATCATAGAAAAAACGAGGGGTTGCCATGACAATTGACAGTCAGCCGTTGGTTGCTTCCGAGGGGTAACAAGGCACTGAAGGCTTGACGAGGTGGCGCCATGCGGGGCTGCCGCGGCCAGAGCTCAGCCATTTAGGTTTGTCGATGTTGCAGGGACGGACCCATGCGCAAGCGTCGTGCCGTTTGAGAGCAGTTCCGTCAGTTGGCTTCAGTTGAGCGGGCAGCTAGGTCAAACACATTAGCCACGAAGGAGTGGATTCATCCAAATAGATGCTGGGAAGGCGGACATCACTGGGTCAGGCCCGAGCGACTTGGGGATGATGCAGCCCGAGGGGCGCTCCCAACAAGGTAAGCTAACAACAAGAAATAAAAGGAATACATGCCGCAGGGACGGACCCACGCGGCCTGGGAATAATGCAGCCCTGGGGGGCGCTCCCAGCTGGAAGTGAAACTTGAAAGATGTCACCTAATTATGTTGAGGACAAAGGGGTGTTGGTGTAGCAGACTCGGTGGGCTGCGGAAGCCGATCCTCACGAGCCCCCAGGCCCGGGGGCCTCGGGAGGCTCCGGAGGTGCTGGCGGCTCCCCGCGGACCATCTCCATCTCCGCCAGGGCTGCGGAACGCCTGGCCTCTTGTGCCTCCATGATGCCCCTCATGAGGCGTTGGTACATGGCAGCCGCGTTCGGCAAGCCGTAAGGCATGCGAACGTAGCTGTGGGGTGGACCTCCGCAGCGCCCCACTCGCGAGGGCCAGAGGCGCGCCAGAGAGGCGACTCGGTTGAGCCCTGGTATGTCGATGCAGACGCGCAGCCCACCATCCTCGCCTGGATGGGGAGCCACTGCTGGTAGACGGCGGCCGCCTTTCATGACCCTTGACTCATGTAGCTCCTGAGTGGCCTTGCTGATGAACTCCTGAGGGTCTGGCTCTCCTTGCCTTACTCCTTGAGGGAAACGTGCTTCGAAACACGCCTCCATGTGGTGCCCAAGCGCCTTCCTCATGACCCTAGCCAGGTCGGTGGCCCTCCAGGGGGAGCCCCCGAGCCCTGCCTGAGGAGGGCGCCGGGCGCGCTTTACTATGCGACGGAAGGAGGTTCCCCCTAGGCAGGCACGGGCCCAGAGGGGCCTGCCTCCTGAGGGGCCGGGTCGGACGATGTCTTCTTCTTCTTGGGGGCGGTCTCGGGAAGCCTCCTGCTTCCGCGATCCGGGTCTTCCAGTGACGCGGCCTAAAAGGCACGTTCCAGGGAACACACCGCGTCCTTCTCTTCACAGGGCACCGTGATGACTCCGCCACTTCCTAGCATCTTGAGGACGTTGTAGCCGTGGTGAGTTACGTCCATGAACTTGGCCAGCGCCGGGTACCCAAGGATGGCGTTGTACGGCAGGCGGATGTGAGCGACGTCGAAGTCGATGAGCTCAGTGCGGTAGTTGTCGCGTGCCCCAAAGGTGACAGGGAGGCGGACCTGCCCAATCGGGACCGTGGAGCCGTCGGTGATTCCGGAGAAGGGCTTGGTTGGCTGAAGCTGGTTGTAGGGCACTTGGAGATTGTTGAATGTTTCCACGGACAGGACGTTGAGCCCTGCCCCGCCATCGATGAGGGTCCTGGTGACCACCACGTTGCTGATGATTAGAGAACAAAGCATTGGGAGGACTCCGGCTATAGCCGCACACTTGAGCTGATCGAACTGCTTGAAGATGCGTTGAGAGGCTGGGGCCTGAGCCCCGCCCAGGATGCAGGCGATCGCGCGCGGCTCCTGGAAGCCCCCAGCCCCCTCGTCTTGGTGGCGGTCCTCGTTTCTCCTTGGCTGCGGCGGCAGCGGAGGGAGGCCTGCGTTGCCTTGCGGGCGATCCTCGTGAGGCTGATCCCTCCAGTCTCCCTCGCGAGGCGGGTCTTGACAGTGATCCTCGCGAGGTTGATCGCGCCACCCTTGGCGCGGGCCACGGTCTTCCCAGCGTCCTGCGTTCCTTCCTCCTCGACCGTAGCCCCGGTCACCGTGGTCGGGGCGACGGCCGATCCTTCCTTCCCGCATGGCACGGAGCTCTTGACATTCGTTGGTGTTGTGGGTGTGGAGGTCATGGTACACACAATACCGGCTGCCCTTGGAAGGTTCGGGCTGATCTCTGCCCCGCTTGATGTCTGGTTCTACCGCGAGCACGGCAGCCCCCTTGCGCTTCACATCCTTGGCCTTGGGCTTCTTCTCTTCTGGGTCTGCGGCAGGCAGCTCGAGGAGGGAGAGACGCCCTTCCTCAGCCCTGGCACACTTGGTTGCCAAGTTGAACAGCTCCAAGGAAGTGCACAGGTCTTCATGCATCGCCAGCTCCTCCTTCATCTTGACATCGCGCACGCCATCGGAGAAGGCTGAGATGATGGCCTCCTCAGTCACCTTGGGAATCTTGAGGCGTGCGTTGTTGAAGCGCTGGATGTACTTCTGCAGGGTCTCCCCGGGTTGTTGCTTGATGCGGCGCATGTCGCTCACGGCGGGTGGCCGGTCGCGAGTACCTTGGAAGTTGGCGATGAAGTGGGTGCGCATCTCGTCCCTAGAGGAGGTCGTGCCTGGAGTCAGGTTCAGGAGCCAGGTGCGGGCCCCGTCCTTGAGTGCCATGGGAAACCAGTTCGCCATGACCTTCTCGTCTCCGTTGGCAACTTCGATGCCCAGCTCGTAGAGCTGGAGGAACTCCGCAAGGTCAGCCGTGCCGTCGTAACGAGGCAGGTCTGGCTTGAACTTGCCGGGCCACGCGATGCTGCGTAGCTTGGTGGTGAAGGCACGGCAGCCTGCTGTGGCCACGGAAGGCCTTGGGTGACGGAGAGCTTGGTCTTGCATGTCCCCACGCGCTGCAGTTGGGTCTTGACGTGCGGAAGCAGGAGCATGGTCGCGACGTGCTGGAGCAGGGAGCGCCCGGGCAGCTTCTTGCGGGCGAGGGATTTCCTGGCAGCTCTGCTCTTGCTGCATTGGCACCTGACGGAGCGGGTTCCGCCCAGGGGCCACGCGCCTTGGAGCCATGGCGCCTTCTTGAGGAGGAGGTGGCCGGGGCGCCGCCGGAGCTTCGTCGCCCGCGCGGGGCGGGGTGCGGTGCAGCGGAACGGACGGCGCAGGAGAGCCCCCTGCGGCGCGGACGAGCTCGGCGACGCGGTCGAGCCATTCTTCGTAGACGTCGTCGACGGGACGGTAGCGCAGGAGCTCGTTTGCCGCGATGAGCGCAGCTCGAGCCTCCATGGGTGCGCGGAGCGCGCGGGACGAAGAACCAGCTGGGGTGAGCGAGGGATTGCGATGCGGCCGTCTTGCCGCACGGACGGATGCTGAGACGATGCTTGCTGCTCGTCCCCCGCCGGGCCGGTGGTGGCGTTGACGGCAGGTGAAGGGGAACGGCGAGGACGCCCGCCGACAGGAGCCATCTGGGCGACGCGGGAAGCGAGAGCGGCCCGGCGCTTGGCGCGGGCCCGATGAGCGTCAGACATGGGCGCGATGGTCGGAGGAGAACGGGGTGGTGGAAGATGAATTCCGGTGCACCCCTACCTGGCGCGCCAAATGTCGGATTTCGGGTTCCGGCAGACCCTTGAGGTTCGAACACTGGGGTGTGCGCGGAGATTTCGCCTCCTACCTACCTTCACCCCTCCGCCTCGCTAAGATCTAAGCTATGGAAAGAACAACACGAGAGACACATGGTTTATACTGGTTCGGGCCACCGTTGTGGTGTAATACCCTACTCCAGTGTGTGGCGTGGTGGATTGCCTCTTGGGCTGATGATGATGAACAATACAAGGAAGAACAGCCTCGCGAGGGTCTGTTCTTGGCTGGGGCGATGAACTGCTGGGAGGAGTTCAGTCACCCTTCTCTCTCTCTCTCTCCGATTGTTGATGCCCCTCTAGCCTCTCTCTCTCTCTCTCTGATTCTCTTTCTCTCTGATCCTGATTCTGATCCTACCTCTCCTGTGAGGGGCTGGTCCTATTTATAGAGGCCCTAGTCCTCTTCCTAAATATCGAGCGGGAAGGGAGCCAACAATGGCGGGCTAATTTGAAGGGGGACAACTAGTACCAGTTATCCTGACAAAAGTAGTCCTCGCCTGCACAAAGCTCTGGTGGTGACGCCGTCTTGGGCTCCACAATGACCTCCGTCTTGCAGTTCTCCTGGTCCTGGTCTTGTTGCACCGAAATGGTAACCTTTGCCTGATGCCTCGGTACTCCGCGGCTGTGCTTGATCCCTTTGCACCAAAGAGGAAAGTAGGACACTGCGCGGGCTGGCGCCCGCCTGGCGCCCTTGGTCGTCATGGCTTGCGTCATGGGCACCTCATGAGGCACCCCGCCTTGATCTCTCCGCCTCCTCGCGAGCCAGCCTGGTGAGGCCGTGCTTGAGGAAGCTCCGCGTCGTCTGCCCCGCGAGGCTTGGCCCCTCGCGAGGGTCTTGGGTCTGTGTTGGTGAAGATGGGCCGTGCTGGGCCCCCTTTGATCCACGCCGCAGGCCGCAGGCAGGCAAGTCTGGGGACCCCCGTTCCCAGAACGCCGACAAGGTGACTATAGACTTGCAAGATAGGATCAAGAACTCTCATATATTGATGAAAACATAATAGGTTCAGATCTGAAATCATGGCACTCAGGTCCTAGTGACAAGAATTAAGCATAGCAAAGTCATAGCAACATCAATCTCAGAACATAGTGGATACTAGGGATCAAACCATAACAAAACTAACTTGATTACATGATAAATCTCATCCAACCCATCACCGTCCAGCAAGCCTACGATGGAAGTACTCACGCATGGCGGTGAGCATCATGAAATTGGTGATGGAGGATGGTTGATGATGACGATGGCGACAGATTCCCCTCTCCGGAGCCCCGAACGGACTCCAGATCAGCCCTTCTGAGAGAGTTTAGGGCTAGGCGGCGGCTCCATATCGTAAAAACACGATGAATCCTTCTCCCTGGTTTTTTTCTCCCCAAAAGTGAATATATGGAGTCAAGGTTGAGGTCGATGGAGCGTCAGTGGGCCCACGAGGCAGGGGGTGCGCCCAAGGGGGGTAGGGCGCGCCCCCACCCTCGTGGACAGGTGGAGGCCCCCCTGACGTGGATTTTCCTTTTAATATTTATTATATATTCCAAAATAATTCTCCATTGATTTTTAGGTCATTCCGAGAACTTTTATTTCTGTACAAAAATAACACCATGGCAATTCTGCTGAAAACAGTGTCAGTCCGGGTTAGTTCCATTCAAATCATGCAAGTTAGAGTCCAAAACAAGGGCAAAAGTGTTTGGAAAAGTAGATACAACAGAGACGTATCAACTCCCCCAAGCTTAAACCTTTGCTTGTCCTCAAGCAATTCAGTTGATAAACTGAAAGTGATAAAAAAAACTTTTACAAACTCTGTTTGCTCTTGTTGTTGTAAATATGTAAAGCCAGCATTCAAGTTTTCAGCAAAGATTATGAACTAACCATATTCACAATAAAATTTAGGTCTTATGTTTACTCACATCAATGGCATAATCAACTAGCGAGCAATAATAATAAATCTCGGATGACAACACTTTCTTAAAACAATCATGATATGATATAACAAGATGGTATCTCGCTAGCCCTTTCTGAGACCGCAAAACATAAATGCGGAGCACCTTTAAAGATCAAGGACTGACTAGACATTGTAATTCGTGGTAAAAGAGATCATGTCAAGTCATACTCAATGTAAACTAACAGTAATGAATGCAAATGACAACGGTGCTCTCCAACTGGTGCTTTTTAATAAGAGGATGATGACTCAGCATAAAAGTAAATAGATAGGCCATTCGCAGAGTGAAGCAGGGATTTGTAGAGGTGCCAAAGCTCGATTTTGAAATAGATATGAATAATATTTTGAGCGGTATACTTTCATTGTCAACATAACAACCAAGAGATGGCGATATCTTCCACACACATTATAGGCGGTTCCCAAACAGAATGGTAAAGTTTATACTCCCCCTCCACCAATAAGCATCAATCAATGGCTTGCTCGAAACAACGAGTGCCTCCAACTAACAACAGCCCCAGGGGAGTTTTGTTTGCAGTTATTTTGATTTGATTTGCATAAAACATCTTCCCTGAAGCAGGTTCCACGTCCCCTGCCAGCCTACCACACATGTTTTATAGAGAAGGTCAATTGCTAGGGTTTCCAATTTCATAGCGCTATAGCCGTCACTTCTGATCCTTCCTTCCCCATCGTCGGCGAGGCACCCGCTGAAGTGCAGCGCTCGATCAGCCTAGGAGAAGAGTAGGGCAGGTTTAGATCAGCAATATGAGGGATAAGACGACCATAACTAAGGTAACATATTGAGAAGCAGGACGCAACGATAGGGAGGCACATATTGCTTCTTCGGCCTTCGTCCACTTCTTCACCTTGCACATGCATATCTCCCAGCACTACTGCCTCCAAGCGAGGATGCATGTATGTCCAGCGGCAACAACTTAGGTCTGAGACACATCCGCCTACAAGCAACCACAGCTGACGGCTATGTGATTCTCGAACTCCGAGTCATCGTTGGATCATCAGTTCTCGGGTTTGTTCATCTTCCGCGTACCTCAATTTCATGGCTTCTGGAACAAACAGATATGCGTAGTTGAGATGTTAGATTTTCCATGGAAGCGATTAGAGCCTTAGACTAATGATGTGATGCATGACCTTTCATAGCTACCTCTACTCCGATCGGATTTATACATCATGGTTATCTTATTTGCAAAGATATAAAAAATTATTTACATGATCTTTACAACAAAAGCGCGTCACTATGTATGAAAGAAAAAATATGTATGGAATTGTACATAATTTATTTACATATTCATCATAGCAAAAATGTGTCATTCTGCTTCAAACAAGTTGATGTTGATTTGACCTAATAATACACGACCATTGTAGCACTTACAGGAGGAACTCAACAATATTTTTAACAGAGGAAGGAGGAACTTAACAATTATGAGCAAACTGTGGTAAGTTTCCAATTCAGCAACTTTCTGATTGACCAACTTATATGACATGCACTTTTTCTAATAATTGTTCCATTTAATTTTTTGAACAGTTGTACACTATACTAAGATTCGTTTTGTTTCTATTAAAATGATGCTGATTTGAGCTAATAATTTCTACATGTACATGAGCATGGTAACAAGTACATGAGTAACTCAAAGAACTGTGGTATAAGTTTCTAAATCAGCAACTTTTTTTATTTGCCAATTATATAGCATGTAGGATTGTGAAGAGTTTTTAATAGCTATAGGTAATGGCAATAGGCACATGATCAATGATTTCAGAAGGTTTTGTAAATCTTCCAGTTGACCAATGTTTTAAGATGTCAATGCACATTGGATTTTTGTAATATAGTTTTCTTATACTACCATAATGAATACAGTTTTAGACCTGTCCTCTAAACATCCATGGTCCTCCAGAAAATATTCACTCTATACTTAATACGTATGTTTAAGGTGCACGGTTTTACAATATCTAGATTGCTTTCCAGATGCGCCAAGGAATGTCTTGGTATAGCAGAAAATAAATTGTGCGGCGAGAATATCATAGTTTTCTTATATTTACATGTATGGATAATATTGAAGCATGCATCATGTTTATGTCGTAGCCTCAAATTAGAAAGAGTTGAATCAAGGTATACAAGGAAATGTACGCAACTCCGACTGAAATCTTTTTTTTTCCGGTTCAGTATGTTTTCGTTATATCTTACAAAACGTTTTGAGTGACCATGTTCAAATATCATGTGAGCTTGGCTTTGTCATTTGTCCTACATGGTTCATTACCTTTTATGGTATGGAGCCGTGTGTAGCAATGGTTTTATTTTCTATGGTTGGTAAATCGTCATTATGTTATGTCCTACCAACAAGGGCACTGGTGAATAATAGAATCTGAAATGGATACACGTACATGAGGTAGAAAGACATACATGTATTCTCTAGGATTTACATTGAAGTGAAGTTTTAGTATTGTATTGATAAGTCTGAGCTTAAGTGATGGGTACCATAGATCGTTGGCTAAGATAGCATGCAACGTCTTTTCAAGTTAGACACAAATTCAGAAGTATTGAAAATGATTCAAGGTATGTACAGAAATGTATGAAGCTTCGACTCGCATCCCCTTTAACAGTTCAGTATGCTTAAAAACTGCAACATTGTTCTTAGTGACCATGTTCATGATGTTCGCCTTACATTGGCATTTACCCTATGGTGGTTCTTTGCCTCTTTTTGATATATACTATACAGCAATATGTTTCTTTCTATGGTTGGTAAATCATCATTCCACATTTTCTACCAATAAGAGCATATGTGAAGAATATAATTTGAAATGCAATCAAATGTGCACATGAGGTAGCAAATCATACAGGTCTACTATGAGATTTAAATTGCAAGGAAGTTGTCATACCGAACTGACAAATATGAGGCTTAAGTGATGAGGTATTATGCATCATTTTCTCAACAAAAATGGCTCTGGTATGTATAAACTACTGCACAATACTGTTGTATTAAATAGAGATATTGATGCCTTTTTGTTCGGGTGCTTAACTACTTATTTGTAACTCCACTAGCAGTGGATGCTTAACCTACATTTATCCAACACAATTATATTATTTTGACTTGATTGTATTCATTGTATCATTAATTAGGATCCTAGGTGCGACCAATTTCCTATTTCTCTTGGTGGATCTGAGTTTCTCTTCCAACCGCACAGAGAAATGTATCGATATATGCGAAATTCACTTTGGCTCATAGGTGTATATGCTCTCATTGCCTTAATACACATTTAAAAAGTTAAAAAAATCGAGAAAAAAACCCACGTGTAAATCCAGACATTATATGTGCGTGCACCAAGTTTCGATGAAAAAAGACATTTTTCGTGGTTTGTGTAAAAAGAAAAAAATTCGATGCTTGATTACAGCTATTCACGAGGCATTATTTTATGTTTTTATACATGCCACAAAAAATGTCCCTTTTCACCGAATTTTGGTGTGCGGACATAGGATGTCCGGATGTACGCGCGGGATTTTTTCTCAAAAGTATTTTACATTTTGAAATGCGTTTTTTATACATATTTCATAATAGGTGTATCTACACCTAGGAGCCAAAATGCCACTCTCCGATATATGTGGGTTCTAACATAAATAAATTGGTTTTATGGGTAGGGTAGAAATACAGTGTCCATAGGGTTTTTCAGATGGTTTGTAGCCTGCCATATTATTCGCGCCTTACCTACATGTTATGGACATAATGGCTCATTTCTGCTGTCGTTCTTGCAATGTTTTGTTCCACTTATTAATCTACAAAATTTTATCTACTGCAGTGCGAAGCTTCACCTATGTTTTAAGGTGAGCTAATTTTTTTGTCAGTTACTTCCGTTCTGATATGCAGTTCCGCATCACTAATTCATGAGTGCAACTACTTCTATTTTCTTTTAATTCCATATAAGCTGATCTTTTCCCGGGTCTTCCAAATTTTATTGGCAGTAATGATTCTCACTTCGCCACATTTGTCTTTTAGTGGCTGACATATGTATGTGCTTCACTCTTATTGTTCGCTACATTTTTACATATAGATTTGAATTACTAATTTTGATTTGCATTGTATTTTTAACGCCTAAAACTGTACTCCTTATTTGTGCACCCGTTGGTGATCAATTGTATTGACACTCTACTTTTCGATAGGATGAGACAAATGAAACAATTCTTTCAGATATTCATATAACATCTTTATCTCATTAAGTTACCTATTTTAAGCAAATCAGCCTTTCAAATTCTAGAATGTAAAGGTTGAGCTTATGATCAGTGGCCGATCTAGGATTAGAAATCTGGGTGTTCCTCCTAAAAAAATTGACAACAAATATGACATTGTGAACGTTCTAACTGAGTGCCAATACCATTGAAATAGATCGATGTGGTCTTACAAACATACTAAAATTGTCAATTAAGTCTCAGTTTTGCATAGAAGACTTAGAGATGTTCTAACTAATTTACTTCCTATCAATTATAAATTCATAATGACATAATTCAATGCAAATTATGTACTGAACGGTGGGTAGTACAGGGAAGAGCAAACCCTAGAATCAAAACTTGGTAATCGACAAATGGGTAGTGGACGAGCTGAATAGGTACCTCAAATCAACATAGATGGTTGTTGGCTAGCTCCTGCTTCTTGGTCGAGCGCCAATGTGCGGATGGGGCGGTGACGCCGGCTTGCAGGGGCACGACTACACAGTTGAGGTGGCGTGGCTGCCGCCGAGCCCCAAACGATCGGCTACATAGGCGTGGACGGCGAGCAACGAGCAAGCGAGACGGCGAAATCGGGAGGTCGCGAAAGGAAGCGAGCGGCTGGCTCGATGCATCCATGACTGGGTCTGGAACTCTGGATGTGTCTCTCGGCGGCGAGGGGCAATCCTGGCTGCGTGAATTTTTTTTCTCAGCCTGGGCAGAGGGTCAGGAATAGCTATTGGGCTTTTATTTTAGTTTATTTTATTTTCCTAACCCATATCAAATCAGATAGGCTGGTCCAGAATTCCAGGGTGGGCCTAGCTGCCTTCATATCAATTTTACCCACGTCAGAACATCTCTATGAAATTTGTTTTAACCAGAGACATTCATAATATGATATTTCACCTTTCGTATTAATTGGATTGTAAGATCCAAAGTTTTCATTCATTTCTATATCAAGAAATCAGAAAGTTATAATGAGCTTAGGAAATAAATATATTTGCAATTCCGGTCATATGTATGTAAGTATGTTCCATATTTTTTGATCTTTTGAGGCTATAAATACTGCTTATGATTATATCAATTTTTGTACTTGATGATTGAACCATGGCCGTACACAAGTAATGGCAGGAAAATATAGCCTAAACATGTTATGTTAAAAAGTATCCCCTACCTAGCTAGGGTACTTGCGCTAAAAATGACAATAAAAGTAGAACTATTCTTTTTGAGAAACATAGACACATGGAATGCTAGCCCATACAAGAGCATGAGTTGGTGAACAAACTATTCATTATAAGGATTGAGTGTTTTAGCAATGGCTGGTGAATAAAAACCGGATTATGTTGCCATGCAGGGATTATAAGTGAGGTAATTGGAGTAAGGTGAAAAAGTGAAATACAAGGAAGTAACTAGAGACATGACATTGCACCACTAAGAGAACAAGACTTCTATACAACCTATAAGAAAGTCTACTTTTAGATACACACAATCGATGCTTACACCGGAATACTATTCACACGGTACTTGAAATGCTTACATTGTTGTCTAAAATTCAGACAAAAATTATTGATGCTAATAGACCATTGGATAAGAAACCAAGTGAAAAATATGAAATATTATTATGAAACCTATGTTCTACGTGACAAGTAAAGGAGCATACTGAGTCGTGCAAAATAAGATCTCACAATGTTTATATCTAAAAAATATGGATGTACCATATATATCTAAAAAACCTAATAAAATATAACAACACATAAAAAATCTAGCCGTGCAAATGCGCGGGTCACCCTGCTAGTTTTTATTGCATTGATAATCCAGAAAACAGACATAAATTGCTATTTTTGTTTTATTTAATATAAATAATAGAAAGTAAAAAGAGGGTACAAAGAGTTGTGTTTTCTAAATTCATCCATCTCATGCTCATCAAAAGGAATCCACTAATAAGGTTGATCAGGTCTTGTTAACAAACTCATTCCGAATAACATGGAACTGAAGAATTTTCGAATAACATTAGGTTACCTCAACGGGGATATGCACATCCCCAACAATAAGAATATCATATTTCTTCTTGGCAGTAGGAAGAGGAAATTCAAAACCTCCAAAAAAATCAATGGAATTTTTCCAATAGAATTGAAACTATGAACTTGAGGTTGTTTCCTCGGAAAGTGTACCGTATGCTCATTACCATTAACATGAAAAGTGACATTGCCTTTGGTGCAATCAATAACTGTAAGTGCATCTAGTGCCCCTTAGTGATTTTGGTGTATTGAAGACTTATAGGTTAAGGGACTAATGCGTGTGTGAGTTTACACGGGTCTATGAGTCTATGAGGAGTTTGACATTTACAGGAAAAGTCGACCCCTAAAAATGAATATCTTCGACTGAAGATTTTGGTATTTCTGAAGACTTTCATGAAGAATTTGAAAGTGAAGAAATTGGTGTGTCTGTGAAGACTTGATATTCATGCGAGAAATATGAAGCTTGAAGACTTTCGTTTTCATAGTTTTGTTTTTCTCTTTTTTGAGTCATAGGAAACACCGTACTGTTAAAGGGGGTCGAGGAAATACTAAGGAAAAGTTTCCATGTGATGCTCAACTCAAATCCTACACCTACCAATCCCTTCGAGTGAAGCCATTGGAAATCTCATATAGTTCAGTCAATTTCTTCAGTGACAGAGACGAAGTTCTTCTGGTCTCTGAGGAATTTGTCCTGACTGAGGAGTTAGGAATTCGCCAGTGCGGATTGCCTACACAGTGAGGAACATGATAGCCTTGAGGATTTTGCTACTCAAAATTCCAACCGTTGCTGTGCTATGCGCCAGCTGTCCCAAAATATCTATCCACCTAACGGCCATATCATTGAAGGGCATTTATGTCTTATCATGTCGGGCTGCTCCCTAGGCTATAAATAGCCGCCCCCTACAACCACTAGCTGGTTGGCTGCTCCGAGAGAAACTGACACTTGTCATTTGAGAGCAACCCATCCTCCGAGGACTTTGAGTGAAAATCATCAAGTGAGGAAAAACCAAAAACCCAAAACCCAAACACCTACAAACCCCAAGTGAATGAGCATCACTGAAGAGATTGATCCTGAGTGGATCCGACGCTTGTTACCTTTGAAGACTGTGCTTCTTCCAGAAGGTTAGGCGTCATGGTCTAGAGCATCCATGAGGAATAGTGGATCGCCGAGTGACCAAGTTTGTGAAGGTTTGGAAGTCGCCTGAAGACTTACCACGAGTGATTGGACGAGGTCTGTGTGACCTTAGTTCAAGGAGAATACAGTGAGTACTGGGTATCTTGGACTAAGTGTCCTTGACTGGGTGTCCGGGACTATGTGTCCTCGAGTTTAAATACTCAGCCGCTCCAACCAGACGTACAGCTGAGACAGCAGTTGGAACTGGTCTACCAAATCATTGTCTTCACCGAGCTTACTAGTTTTATTTCCTCAACTCTTTCATTTCCTCATAACTGTGATGTATGTTTGTTCATATCTGTGTTTGAAGACTTTGACTGAAGACTTTCTCAATTTCCCCAGTTCAATTTCTTCAGTCTGTTTGTCTTCATCCTGAGTTATCCTGTGATTACGCTTCCTGTACTCTGTGCCTATCTTCATTTCATCATGATGACTATGCTTGTATTCTGTTGGGTTTACTTTTGAGTACTTATTCCGCTGCTAGTAGTTCTTCGCTAAGGAATTTCCTCACCAGCAAATTCCTCAGTGAAGAATTTCATAAAAATCGCCTATTCACCCCCCCTCTAGTCGATATAACGCACTTTCAATTGGTATCAGAGCAAGGTACTCCCTTGTTCTGTGTGATTTTGGTTTAACTGCCTGGAGTTTATTTATGTCGACCGCAGGTATGATCAAGGTCTCTACTGGGTGTCCTACCTTCGATGGGACGGACTACCCCTACTAGAAGAATAAGATGCGAATGCATCTTGAAGCAATTGATAACAATCTCTGGTATGTTGTGGAAAATGGTGTTCCCTCAGTCACACCTTCTCTGAATGCTGCCGATGTGAAGAGATTCAAGCAACTCGACTCTCAAGCGAAGAATATCATATGCGACCATCTGAGCAAACGATAGTATGGCAGAGTGAGTGCTTTGGAAACAGCGAAGCTTATCTGGGACAGGTTGTCCAAAGTGAATGAAGGAGTCTCAACTCAGCGTGACTGTCGAGTTGATGTTCTTCGCAATCTCTTCAACCGCTTCAAAAGACTCAACAATGAAAATGTTCAAAAAACTTTCGATCGCCTCACTGACATCTCAAATGAGCTTCAAGCCCTTGGTGCCACTGACATCACCGACCATGAGGTGGTGGAGAAATTGCTGAGATCGCTTGATTCCTCATTTGACACTCTGGCATTGATGATACAAGAACATGCTGATTACAAGTCACTTGATCCCGCTGATATTCTCGAGAGGCTAAATACTCATGAGTTCCAACTTGCTGAAAAGAGAGATCTCTATGGTTCAAGCTATGGCAGAACACGTGCACTGAAGGCCAAGGCAGTATCTGAGTCCGAAGATGAAGACTCGGGTAGCAGCCTTGGTGATCCTGAAGAACTGAGCCATGATCTGGCTCTGCTCGTGAAGAAGTTCCAAAAGTTGTCAAGACGTTGTCGCATTGGAAGATCCTCAAGGAGCAATGATTCCTCATCCAGTGACTACAAGAAGAGGCTCTGTCACAAGTGCAAGAAACCTGGACATTTCATTCAAGATTGTCCTCAGTGGGAAAAGGAATCAAAGAAGAAGAAATACAAGGACTACAGTTCTGATGATGCAAAGAAAAAGAAGAAATCCACAAAATCCTCGTCATCAAAATCCTCAAAGCCTTCATATCACAAGAAGAGCAGCTCCAAGAAGGCCAAGGCATTCATTGGCAAGGAAATGGACTCTGAGGCTGAATCTGAAGAAAATGAGGAAGAGGAGTCATCTGAGGAGTTCGAATCCGGAGTGGCGAGCCTAGCTCTCGCTACTGCATTCGTCAGCAAGTCTATCTTCAACACTGAACAAAATGACCTCACCAACAAGGTGATGAAGGCGATGATGACTACGCTCCCACCTATTGCTTCATGGCAAAGGGTGCCAAGGTACTCAAATATACCTCCTCTGAATCAAGTGAGAATGAATCTGATGAAAACCTTAAGCCCAGCTATTCTAAACTTGCTAAGATTGCTATAAAACAACAAAGGGCTTTAGAAAAGGTTCAAAACATGCTAAATAAAAGTGATGATATGTTGGGTGAAGAAATGGATCACACTGAAACTTTGACTGAAAATCTTCAGAGACTTCAGTCCAAGCTTGACAAACTTCAAAGTCATCATAACACTCTCTCATCGGATCATGAGAAACTTTCTTATGAATTTCTCCAAAGAAAGCAAGACCTTGAGAAGCTAAGAGTGAGTTATGAAGATCTTCAGAAGGAGCGTGATTCATTACTTGCTCAACAAATAAGCGCATCTCAGGAAGAATTTGTTCCTCCATGCTTGAAGTGCATTGAACATGAATCTGCAAATTCTTCACCTGAATGTTCAAATGCTGCTAATGTTTCAAATTCTTCACATGCCTCTGCTATCACTAATTCCTCATCTGAGGACATTGCTAGTATCACTGACAATGCAGGGCTGAAGGAATTGTACACGACAGGCATGTACAAAAGCCTCAAAGGGCATCAGGCTCTTTGTGATGTGCTTAAAAAGAAGATCCTCAACAGGAACCCTAGGAAAGAGGGTATCGCCTTTGAGAGGAAACTCAATGCTGATGGTACTTATTGGAAGCCTGAGTAGTACCCCAAAACTACATGGGTTGCTGCAAAGGGACCTCCAGTTGATCCATCTAACTTATCTGGATTTGTATGTGAATCTCCTCATTCTGATGATGATTCAATTGACTCCAACTATAAGCTATTCAAAAATCAGAGTGGTGAAGTATTTGCTAGATATGTTGGCACTAACTGCAGGAACGGCTCCCCGATGAAGAAAATCTGGGTTCCCATAAGATGCCTTGAAAATCTTCAGGAGAATGTCATCATGACGCCACCTGTGAAGAATAGGAACCCCAGATCAAATTCCTCATACGGACCAAATTCCTCATATGGATTAAAGTCCTCATATGAACATCATCATGCTAACCCATCTGTTTCGCAGGGAAAATCTAAGGATTATGGATATGTGCATTATTCTTCAAATCATTATGTCCATAAGTCCTCGAAGAATTTCTCTGCTTACTCATATGCTTACTCTAACCCATCTTATGTGAAACGAAATGGATTGGCTTCTATGCCATCCTTCTCGTGTGGAGCTCGCAGAATGATGAACTCTTTGCCACCCCTTCAGATGTGGGTGGTGAAGAAAAAGAACTAATCTCTTTTGCATGGTCAGGTCTCCAGACGCACGTAATCGTCTGAAGAATTTGCTGGAGACCTGAGCATGCCTGAAAGGATGCAGGCTAACCATGAAGAAATGAACTTTCATTTCTCACGTCCTCATATTGCGTTATTAGTTCTTTTACTTGATGAAATTGATCTGATGAATTGATGTCATATTCTTCACTGATGAAGTATATGAGTTTGTAAGCTGCACTAATTCATCTGCAGGATGATCAACCCAAAGCCACTGAGTGGGTCCTTGATAGTGGATGTACAAACCACATGACTGGTGACAAGAATCTATTGATGGATGCTCCATTATCTCTGTCGCATCTGAAGCATATCATCTTTGCTGACAAAGGCAAAAGTCAGGTATTGAGTCTAGGTAAGGTTGCGATTACAAAGGATCGACACATGGACAAAGTCATGCTTGTTGAGTCCTTAGGATACAACCTTATGTCTGTCTCAATGCTTTGTGATCTTAATATGGTTGTTGTCTTCGGCAAGTACCGTTGTGTTGTGGTTATGGAAGCTGACAATTCCAAAGTCTTCGAAGGATTTAGGAGAGGAGACCTGTATATTGTTGATTTCTCTACAGGACCACAACCAGCCGTGTGCTTACTTGCAAAAGCTTCAGAAGGCTGGCTCTGGCATCGACGACTTGGTCATGCAGGCATGAGGAATTTGCACACGCTTGCGAAGAAGAAGCATGGCATTGGCATCGAGAATGTCAAATTCCTCAAGGATCACCTATGCGGAGCCTATGAAGCTGGGAAGATGACCAAGGCCAAGCATCCAGCGAAGACTATCATGACCACCACTCGCCCATTTGAATTGCTTCACATGGATCTCTTTGGTCCTAATCATTATTCTGCAATCTCAAATGAAGCATCTCAATATGGCTTCGTTATTGTTGATGATTATTCTCGTTACACATGGGTACACCTTGTTACTTACAAACATGAAGTGCAGGAAGTCTTCAAATGATTTTCCTCGAGGGCTTCAACCAACTTTGGAGTGAAGATCAAGCACATCAGAAGTGACAATGGCACTGAGTTCAAGAATTCTGGTCTCGATGACTATCTTGATGAACTTGGTATCACTCATGAGTTATCTGCTCCTTACACTCCTTAGCAGAACGGCGTCGTGGAGGGCAAGAACATGACTCTTGCTAAGATGGCTCACACTATGCTTGATGAATACAAAACGCCTCGTCGTTTCTGGACTGAGGCAATTGACACTGCGTGCCACATCATCAACAGAGTATATCTTCACAAATTCTTCAAAAAGACTGCCTATGAACTCCTCACTGATAAGAAACCCAATGTAAGTTATTTCAAATTCTTTGGTGCTAAATGTTGGATTAGAGATCCTCATCACAAATCAAAATTTGCACCGAAAGCACATGAAGGTTTTATGCTTGGTTACGGAAAGGACTCGCACACCTACAGAGTCTTCGACAACGTTCTTCACAAAGTTGTTGAAACTGTAGATGTGCGGTTCGATGAAACTAATGGCTCGCAAAGAGAGCACCTACCTTCTGTGATAGATGAACCAGCACCTGAGGAAACTATCAAGTTCAAGGCTATTGAGGATGTCATTCCTACTGAAGAATCTTCTGAAGAATTCATTCCAGAACATGAAGAACGTCGAGCTAATGCACCTGAAGAAAATGCTGAAGAAAACGCTGATCAAACTCTTCAACGACAACCAGCTCATCCTCGCATTGCAAAAGAAGTGCAAGTTGAAAAGATCATCAATGACATCAAAGCGCCAGGTCCTCTCACATGCTCAAAAGCTTCACATTTGTCTAACTTTTGTGGGCATTATGCTTTTGTCTCTATTACAGAGCCCACTAAGGTAGATGAAGCATTTCTGGAGCCTGAGTGGATTCAGGCCATGCAAGAGGAATTACATCAGTTCGAGCTTAACAATGTATGGGAACTGGTCAAACGTCCAGATCCTCGCAAGCACGATATCATCGGCACAAAGTGGATCTACCGCAACAAGAAAGATGAAAATGGCCTTGTGGTGAGGAATAAGGCACGGCTTGTAGCTCAAGGCTACACACAGGTTGAAGGAATTGATTTCGATGAAACTTTTGCACCTGTTGCTAGACTTGAGGCTATTCGCATATTACTTGCTTATGCTAACCATCATGATATCACTCTATATCAAATGGATGTGAAAAGTGCATTCCTCGATGGTAAGCTTGAGGAAGAAGTGTATGTTGCTCAACCCCAGGTTTTGAAAATCCAAAGAATCCTGAAAAAGTCTTCAGACTCAACAAGGCCCTCTATGGCCTCAAGCAGGCCCCACGGGCTTGGTATGATACTTTGGAGGAACTCTTCATGAAGAAAGGCTTCAAACCCGGTTCACTCGACCCTACTCTTTTCACTAAATCTTATGATGGTGAATTGTTTGTGTGCCAAGTATATGTTGATGATATTATCTTTGGCTGTACTGACCAACGTTATAGTGATGAATTTGCCTATATGATGAGTGAAGAATATCAAATGTCTAGGTTGGGAGAGTTGAAATTCTTCTTATGTCTTCAAATTCGTCAACAACACAATGGCATATTCATATCTCAGGAGAAATACCTCAAGGATGTACTGAGGAAATTCGGCATGCAAGATTGCAAAGGCGTCAAAATTCCTATGCCCACAAATGGCCATCTATGCACTGATGAAAATGGTATTGACTTCGATCATAAGGTATACCGCTCTATGATAGGTTCCTTATTATACTTATGTGCATCTAGGACAAATAGAATGCTTAGTGTTTGCATGTGTGCCCGATTTCAAGCTACACCGAAGGAATCACACCATAAGGCTGTGAAGCATATTCTTCGATATCTAGCTCACACACCAACACTTGGATTATGGTACCCCAAGGGCTCGGCTTTTGATCTTGTTGGATATTCTGACTCTGACTATGCTAGTGATCGTGTGGATCGCAAGTCAACATCTCGTACATGTCATTTCCTTGGACGATCTTTGGTCTGTTAGTCCTCGAAGAAACAGAACTGCGTATCACTATCTACTGCTGAAGCTGAGTACATTGCCGCTAGTTCTTGCTGTGCCCAATTGCTATGGATGAAGCAAACTCTCAAGGACTACGGCGTCAACATGAAGAATGTACATCTCTTCTGTGACAATGAGAGTGCCATCAAGATTGCACACAACCCAGTTCAGCACTCGAAGACAAAGCACATTCAGATTCGTCATCATTTTCTTCGTGATCATGTGTTGAAGGGCGACATTTCTATTGAGCATGTGAAGACTGAAGAACAGCTAGCCGATATCTTCACAAAGCCCTTGGATGAGAAGAGATTTAGCAAGTTGCGGTGTGAGCTAAATATCCTAGAATCTTCGAATGTTCTTTGAAAAGGACACTCATCCTAACACTTATGCAAAATTGATGACTTAGATGTGCAACACATGAAGAAACATTTTTCTTCAATCAATGAAGAATAACACTCTTAGTGTGAAGAAATTAACGAAGAATTTGATTCTCAGAACCCTACGATAATTGTACGCGGTGTCTGAAATCATCATTCTTATACGATGGGTCACGCCACCACCAAAAGTTGAAATTCCTCAAATTATTCATATTCTTCAACTTTGCATAGTCTTCACTAGTTCCGTCGTTTTTCTTCATTGGATATATATGTATATATATGAGTTTATGTCCTCTACAACATTCACTTATTGCTATTTCTTCAAGTTGGTTTTCTGCTAAGTGAATGTGATCGGACCCTTCCCCTCTATGCTATACTCAACCCAATCTATTCACAAATTCTTCATGTGCATTCTATTTGAAACTCGTTCAAAATATTCACTGTGTCCTTGTCAGCTGAAGAAATTGCGAACGGAACTTTAAAACCTATCTTATCGAAATTTTCGGTTTTGCCGCTCAAACCGTTACGCATCCCTCGATACACTTATCCACTCACCCACGATCTAACACGATCTCCACCTCTCACTACGTGGGTGACACATGTCATGCGAATGAGAAGGGTCAGGGGCACGTTCGTCCAATTTCTTCGGGCGAGCAGTTTTTCACCATGGCTATAAATACCCCTCCTTCCCTTCCTCACTTATTTTACTCCCCTCGACCTCTCTCTCCAGCTCGAGCTTCTCAAACCCTAGTGCCGCCGCTACTTCATCACCGCCGGTGAGGAAGAGCTTCACTGCCTCGACCTCGTCGCCGACGTACTTGCGCTGACCTCGGACATCTTCACTCCGCCGCCGCCGTAGCCATCTTCCTCCGCCAAGTTAGGGTGTGGAAGATCTGCACAGACTAACTTCACATCTCCTCACTCCAGTTCGTCGTGTTATTCATCCAGGGTAAATAAAAGTTACTTTTACTGCCCTCGTTGATTCGAATGATTATCTACAAAATCTTCAAAGGTGTTTTTCTTCATATCTTCAAAAAATAAACACCTCACAAGTCATCTGTTCTTGATTCGTTTCTCTAAGCATCATTTTTCTTCAAGATTCCTCAATTGTGTGGATCTTCGATCTATACAACTCTGGAACCTAAGACGAAGAACACTTAGTGAAAATCTTCAAGACTCATCTGGTCAAATTCCTCAAACCTGTTCATTTTGAAAAACCTTCTGAGAACGCATATGACCTCTCCAAATTCCTCGCAACTATACTCTGTTCACAGGTACACATGTCATCTGCTGAATCACTAGGTTCTCATCAACTTAACTCATTTGCAGCGTTCCTCGAAGAAAAGTTGCATACTTCTTCAGAGAATTCGATTGTTCAAATTCCTCAACTAAAGAAAATGGATGATGGTAAAAGGCCACAGAAGGGAGGAAAGAGGCCTGAGGTAAATACAGCGTTTGAGATCCCTGATGACATATATTCTGGGTACTGCACACCTATTCAGGAAACCAAGAATGAGCGCAAAGTGCGCGTTCAGAAAATAGAGAGGAGATGGGCAAGAGAATGGAGGGAGTACAGATATGTCACTCCTAAGTATATGAAGAAATTCACACTCAATCCTCCATGCCCAAGAGCTCCATTGGCACCTAGCCAAATTGCTGATCCCACCAGCCTCAAGCGAGGTGAGGACTATCCTAATGAATGGGCCAAGCACCAAGCCAAGCTGGCTAAGCAAGCCAGAGAAGCAGTGAGGAAATTTAATGAAGACTCTGCTGCTGCCTCTGCTGAGGCCTTTGTTGTCAAGCCAAAGAAGGCTATGTCAAAGAAGCCTGCGCGCAAGCCAAGTGCTTCACCAACAATGCCCTCAAGGCCAAGTTCCTCAGCAATGCCCTCACGCCAGAATCATCAAAGCCCTCATGGCCAATTCCTCATGCTGCTCCTATTCCTCCAAAGTCCTCAGCTCCTCCGCCGAAGCCTTCAGCTGTTCTGACCAAATCCTCATCACCTGTGCATCTCGCTTCGTGCCAAAGGACTGCCGACATCTCCATTGCCTCAGGTGTCTTAGCTAGTTCCTCAGCTGCACCAAGTTCCTCAGCTGGCCCCTCACTACTGAAGACAAAGGCCACTGCTGGACGAGGTCCACGCCCAAGTCCTCAAAAGAAGCAAGTCGCTTTCCAAGTGCCGTCTGATGAAGACGAAGCCGATGATGATGAACTTGCAGAAATCATCAGAGACAGGCAAGTCAGGGCCGCCAGAGCCAAAGGATCAGAGGTGTCACTGCTTTTGGATCTCAAGCTGATCCTCGACTACATTGATGATTGGCACAAGGACCCCAACACTCCCTTGCCTGACTTCAAGCTGACTCCTGGCCAAAGTCACATGCTGACCCACTTCATTCAAGAAGAAAAGTGGAAATTTGAGAAGGCCAGACAGATCAAGAAAGCACAGTACAAGAAGGAGAAATTTCTGAAGAACAACATTGTCACTATGACAACTGATGAACTTGTAAAAATCCAATCTGAAATCAAAACCCTCAGCGATGACTTCAAAGCCTACTATGCTGATTGGCAAGGAGCCAAAGTTAGATTTGTAAAGATAACTGAACAGTTCACTTCAAATGTTGCTGCCCCAACGCAATAGGAAATTCCTTAGGCTGAAGCATCTTCTCAGCCGACTGAAAACATGCCAGCACCGCTGATGAAAATCAGGCTGCTGAAGAAAATGTGAGTTCCAGGGCTGATGACTGCACTCCGGCCGCTGAAGAAATTGCCAGGGCATCCACTTGTGGTGCGCCTGAAGAAACTAAAGAAATCAGGGCAACTGCATCAGTTGTGCCTGAAGAAAATCAACCAGATTCCTCAGCTGCTCCTGCACCAACTTCAACTCCAATCCTTCCATCTGCATCAGATGTGAAGAAGACCAAGGCTGCAGAGCGTGCTGCAGTGAAGAAAAGGAAATCATTAGCTGCTTCAGATTCTTCAGCTTCAAAGAAAATGAAGCCTATGACAAGTTCATTTGCACATCCGATTGATGCTATTCACATCTCAACCAGGTCGTCAAAGGACCTTGTTCCTTTTGATGAAGAATATGTGATCCCCAGCGGATCTGATGAAGAAACTCATTCTGCTGCCTCGTCTGAACCATTGAATGAAGAAATTTAAGTGGATGCGATCCCTTCAACACCTATCATCTCCTCGCCTATGCCTCAGTTCACAGCTGAAGAGGCTGGCGTTGAAGAAATGGAAGATGATGATGTGGACATTGGCTACTCCACACCCATCATCAGTGATGAATTCTGGGAAAGTCAGCATCCAAACTCTTCAATGTTCACTCCTCTACAACAAATTCCCCAGTACCCCACACAAACTGTTCACATGGGCTCTGAAGAAACTCGCCCCACTGCATCTGTCCATGAGGAAATTCCAGCCACTAGCGCTGATGAAACTGCTGCTGCTGCACAACCAACTACGCAGACTGCCACTGAGGAGGAACCAGAAACTCCTTAGCCTGAAGAACCTGCGATTGAGATTCCTGAAGTCATGATGCAACTCACTGACACTCCTCTGCCAAATACAAAGGATCCATTCTCACGCAAGAAAAAGTGCAAGGCTGATGATTTCTTCGGCGAGCACGTATTCTTCGAAGATTACAACCCATATGACTCTGCTTGCATTAGGAAGAGGCGTTTCTGGACTGCCAGTCAAGAAAATTTCTATTCCTCAGTGCTGTTCAACAAGGAGAAGATTTTCTACCATGAGCATATTCCTCACGTGGATATGGAATCTCTACCGTGCTTCGCACCAGTCCTCAGTGTTCTTCACGACGCTAGGCTGCTCAACTTTTGCTCTGACATCTGCGATTGGAATGAGGAACTGATTCTTCAATTCTATGCAACGCTGCACATCACCGGAGATGCTGAAAATGTGAATTCATGGGTGCTGGACTGGATGTCTGAAAACACTCACTACACTGCACCAGCCTCTGAATTGCTTCGTGCTCTACCACTCAGTCCTCCCCTTGAAGAAGCTCGCTGCATCGACAGTGAACCCGAGCTCACACATCATTACATGCAGGTGCTGATGAAACCTTTGAAGCTAGGTCAAGCACCAAGAACCAAATTCCTCGTGAAGGAATTGTTGTACGTGCCCAGAACTGTCTATCGTATTCTTACGAGGACAATCAGTCCTATCAAAGGCCATGACTCATCTGATGAGGAAATTGTTGGCATCATGAAGAATCTGGTATTCAACATCGTTCATGGCATTCCTGTCAATTATCATGATTTCTTCATGAGGAATATGGCCAATGTTGCACTGTCTCCGTTTGAGCTGAAGCCTTATGCACCTTGGATCATGAGATTCCTCAGGACAAGGTCTTCACTCAACTACAAAGCTGATTTCCAGAATCATCTCAGCTACTTGCCCCTAATTGAAATCCTCAAGCAGACATATTCCTCAGTTGATGGAAAGGGCAAGGCACCAGCTGTAATTAATGAAGGAATTCGTCCATTGGATGGTTAGTTTTGCAAAGCTGCATCTTATTCCACCAATGATGACTCTGCCACACATGACTCTGCCAATGCACCTAAGTCCACTCCTCAAGCCACTGCTCCGCGCGTGATGACTGACCGTGAAATTCTGCTTAGTCTTCACCAGAAGGTGGATCGAAATCACAAATGGGTTAATTATCAGTTTGGTTCACTTCTTCACAACATGACTGCCACACACAATGCAGTGAAGAAAAACCACTACTACCTACATCAAGTCTTTGGTCGCACCTGGGCAATCCTGTCACATCTGTATGGTGAAGAAGATCTGAAGAACATGGGTCTTAATGAAGATTTTGACTGGTCTGCACCTCCACCGAAGAAATTCAAGAAGGTCAAGGTTCCTTCTCTGATGGCCAGCTCATATTCTTCATCGCGCGACACTGATGAACATGAAGATTTGGACGACACTGCGGTAGGCCCTACAAGTGTGCATTGCTTCAAAAGCAAATTCCTCACTATGCACATCTTTAGGGGGAGTTCTTCTATATCTTGCAATCAAATTCCTCAATATCAGTATTTACACTTCATATGTTTATCCCCGTTGAAAACTTAACCTATATTGTCATCAACCACCAAAAAGGGGGAGATTGTAAGTGCATCTAGTGCCCCTTAGTGATTTTGGTGTATTGAAGACTTATAGGTTAAGGGACTAATGCGTGTGTGAGTGTACACAGGTCTATAAGTCTATGAGGAGTTTGACATTTACAGGAAAAGTCGACCCCTAAAAATGAATATCTTCGACTGAAGATTTTGGTATTTCTGAAGACTTTCATGAAGATTTTGAAAGTGAATAAATTGGTGTGTCCGTGAAGACTTCATATTCATGCGAGCAATATGAAGCTTGAAGACTTTCGTTTTCATACTTTTGTTTTTCTCTTTTTTGAGTCATAGGAAACACCGTACTGTTAAAGGGGGTCGAGGAAATACTAAGGAAAAGTTTTCATGTGATGCTCAACTCAAATCCTACACCTACCAATCCCTTCGAGTGAAGCCATTGGAAATCTCATACAGTTCAGTCAATTTCTTCAGTGACAAAGACGAACTTCTTCTGGTCTCTGAGGAATTTGTCCTGACTGAGGAGTTAGGAATTCACCAGTGCGGATTGCCTACACAGTGAGGAACATGATAGCCCTGAGGATTTTGCTACTCAAAATTCCGACCGTTGCTGTGCTATGCGCCAGCTGTCCCAAAATATCTATCCACCTAACGGTCATATCATTGAAGGGCATTTATGTCTTATCATGTCGGGCTGCTCCCTAGGCTATAAATAGCCGCCCCCTACAACCACTAGCTGGTTGGCTGCTCCGAGAGAAACTGACACTTGTCATTTGAGAGCAACCCATCCTCCGAGGACTTTGAGCGAAAATCATCAAGTGAGGAAAAACCAAAAACCCAAAACCCAAACACCTACAAACCCCAAGTGAATGAGCATCACTGAAGAGATTGATCCTGAGTGGATCCGACGCTTGTTACCTTTGAAGACTGTGCTTCTTCCAGAAGGTTAGGCGTCATGGTCTAGAGCATCCATGAGGAATAGTGGATCGCCGAGTGACCAAGTTTGTGAAGGTTTGGAAGTCGCCTGAAGACTTACCACGAGTGATTGGACGAGGTCTGTGTGACCTTAGTTCAAGGAGAATACAGTGAGTACTGGGTATCTTGGACTAAGTGTCCTTGACTGGGTGTCCGGGACTATGTGTCCTCGAGTTTAAATACTCAGCCGCTCCAACCAGACGTACAGCTGAGACAGCAGTTGGAACTGGTCTACCAAATCATTGTCTTCACTGAGCTTACTAGTTTTATTTCCTCAACTCTTTCATTTCCTCATAACTGTGATGTATGTTTGTTCATATCTGTGTTTAAAGACTTTGACTGAAGACTTTCTCAATTTCCTCAGTTCAATTTCTTCAGTCTGTTTGTCTTCATCCTGAGTTATCTTGTGATTACGCTTCCTGTACTCTGTGCCTATCTTCATTTCATCATGATGACTATGCTTGTATTCTGTTGTGTTTACTTTTGAGTACTTATTCCGCTGCTAGTAGTTCTTCGCTAAGGAATTTCCTCACCAGCAAATTCCTCAGTGAAGAATTTCATAAAAATCGCCTATTCACCCCCCCTCTAGTTGATATAATGCACTTTCAATAACAGCCCCTGCAGTATTCAAAAAGGATCTTCCAAGAATAATAGACATACTATCGTCCTCGGGAATATCAAGAATTACAAAGTCCGTTAAAATAGTAACATTTGCAACCACAACAGGCACATCCTCACAAATACCGACAGGTATAGCAGTTGATTTATCAGCCATTTGCAAAGATATTTCAGTAGGTTTCAACTTATTCAAATCAAGTCTACGATATAAAGAGAGAGGCATAACACTAACACCAGCTCCAAGATGACATAAAGCAATTTTAACATAGTTTCTTTTAGTGGAGCATGGTATAGTTGGTACTGCTGGATCTCCAAGTTTCTTTGGTATTCCACCCTTAAAAGTATAATTAGCAAACATGGTGGAAATTTCACCTTCTGGTATCTTTCTCTTATTTGTAACAATTTCCTTCATATATTTAGCATAAGGATTCATTTTTAGCGTATCAGTCAAACGCATACGCAAGAAGATAAGTCTAATCATTTCAGCAAAGTGCTCAAAATCCTCATCATCCTTTTTCCTGGATGGTTTAGGAGGAAAAGGCATGGGTTTCTGAACCCATGGTTCTCTTTCCTTACCGTGCTTCCTAGAAACAAACTCTCTCTTATCATAACATTGATTCTTTGATTGTGGGTTATCAAGATCAATGACAGGTTCAATCTCTACATCATTATCATTGCTAGGTTGAGCATCAATATGAACATCATCATTAACATTATCTCTAGGTTCATGTTCATTACCAGATTGTGTTTCAGCATCAGAAATAGAAATATCATTGGGATTCTCAGGTGTGTCATCAACAGGTTCACTAGAAGCATGCAAAGTCCTATCATTTTTCTTTTTCTTCTTCTTAGAAGGACTAGGTGCATCTACATTATTTCTCTGAGAATCCTGCTCAATTATCTTAGGATGGCCTTCAGGATACAAAGGTTCCTGAGTCATCTTACCAGTTCTAGTAGCCACTCTAACAGCAAAATCATTGTTCTTACTATTCAATTCATTGAGTAAATCATTCTGAGCTTTAAGTACTTGTTCTACTTGAGTGGTAACCATAGAAGCATGTTTACTAATAAGTTTTAGTTCACCTTTAACATTAGCCATATAATCACTCAAGTGTTCAATCATATAAGCATTGTGTTTTAATTCTCTACCAAAATAAGCATTGAAGTTTTCTTGCTTAACCATAAAGTTATCAAACTCATCTAAGCATTGGCTAGCAAACTTAGTAGGAGGAATTTCATCTTTATCATATCTGTAGAGAGAATTTACCTTTACTACCTATGTCAGGTTATCAAGATCATGTGTTTATTCAATAGGTGATGGATTAAAACCATGTATTTCTTCAACATGCGGTAAATTAAGACCATGTATTTCTTTAATAGGAGGTAAATTCTTAACTTCTTCAGCTTTAATACCTTTTTCCTTCATAGATTTCTTTGCCTCTTGCATATCTTCAGGACTAAGAAATAGAATACCCCTTTTGTTCGGAGTTGGCTTAGGAGTTGGTTCAGGAAATGGATCAGGAAGTGTCCAATTATTTTCATTAGTCAACATATTATTCAATAAAATTTCAGCTTCATCTGGTGTCCTTTCCCTGAAAACACAACCATCACAACTATCTAGGTGGTCTCTGGAAGCATCGGTTAGTCCATTATAAAAGATATCAAGTATTTAATTTTTCTTAAGAGGATGATCAGGCAAAGCATTAAGTAATTGGAGAAGCCTCCCCCAAGCTTGTGGGAGACTCTCTTCTTCAATTTGCACAAAATTATATATTTCCCTTAAAGCAGCTTGTTTCTTATGAGCAGGGAAATATTTAGCAGAGAAGTAATAAATCATATCCTGGGGACTATGCACACAACCAGGATCAAGAGAATTAAACCATATCTTAGCATCACCCTTTAATGAGAACGGAAATAATTTAAGGATATCATAGTAGCGAGTTTTATAATCATTAGTGAACAGGGTAGCTATATCATTTAATTTAGTAAGATGTGCCACAACAGTTTCAGATTCATAACCATAGAAAGATCTGATTCAACCAAAGTAATTATATCAGGGTCTACAGAGAATTCATAATCCTTATCAGTAACAAAGATAGGTGAAGTAGCATAAGAAGGATCATATTTCATTCTAGCATCTAGAGTATTTTGTTTTAGCTTAGCTAATAGTTTCTTAAGATCACTCCTATCATTGCAAGCAAGAAAATCTCTAGTAGGTTCTTCATCCATAACATAGCCCTCAGGAACAACAGGCAATTCATATCTAGGGGGAGAGTCTTCATCATCACTTTCATCAATATTATCAGTTTCAATAATTTCATTCTCTCTAGCCCTAGCAAGTTGTTCATCACGAATTTCACCAAGTGGCACAGTGGTATCAAGCATAGAAGTAGTTTCATCATAAGTATCATGCATAACAGAAGTGGCATCATCAATAACATGCGACATATCAGAGTTAATAGCAGAAGCAGGTATAGGTGTGAAAGTGCAACTATCCCTAGGTGGTTTTGGTAATTCCTAACAACATATAGCTCATTGAGCTAATGCTATTTCAAGATTAATATCTCAGGAAAGCTCAATGATTGGCATGGCATGGATGAGAAAAGTGGACCCCTCGAAATGCTAAGGACAAAAGGATTGGCTCAAGCTCAAAGCTCAAGACTCTACATTTTCTATTATAGTGATCCAAGATCACATTGAGTCTATAGGAAAAGCCAATACTATCAAGGAGGGATGATGTGTTGCTTAATGAGGCTCTTGCTCAAAATGCTTAGTAATATGCTCCAAAACCCTCAACTACTTTCTCACATCCACATATGACCTAAACCAAAAGTCAAACTCGGCCCCACCGATTCTTTCTATCCGGCGCCACCGAGTTTCAAATGTCATAGCCACTGCCACAAACCCTAGGCAAATCGGTCTCACCAATAGGGATCTCGGTCTCACCGAGATGGGATTGTAATCTCTCTGTTTCCCTTCGTAACATTTCGGTCTTACCAAGATGAGCGACTGGTCCCATCGAGATTGCAATGTAAACTCTCTGTTTTCCCTTCATAACATTTCGGTCTCACCGAAATGAGCGATCGGTCCCACCAAGTTTACCTGACCAACTCTCTAGTTAGCTTATTACCAAAATCGGTCTAACCGAGTTTGTGTAATCGGTCTCACCGAGATTACGTTCTGCCCTAACCCTAATCATATCGGTCCTACCGAGTTGCATGTCGGTCCCACCGAAAACCCTAACGATCACTAGCTTTGCTGAATCGGTCCGACCGAGTACCAATTCGGTCCCACCGAGATTGGTAAGTTGTGTAACGGTTAGATTTTGTGTGGAGGCTATATATACCCCTCCACCACCTCTTCATTCCTGGAGAGAGCCATCAGAATAAACCTACACTTCCAACTTACTTTTTCTGAGAGAGAACCACCTACACTTGTGTTGAGGCCAAGATATTCCATTCTTACCATATGAATCTTGATCTCTAGCCTTCCCCAAGTTGCTTTCCACTCAAATCTTCTTTCCACCAAATCCATATCCTGGGAGAGAGAGTTGAGTGTTGGGGAGACTATCATTTGAAGCACAAGAGTAAGGAGTTCATCATCAACACACCATTTGTTACTTCTTGGAGAGTGGTGTCTCCTAGATTGACTAGGTGTCACTTGGGAGCCTCCGACAAGATTGTGGAGTTGAACCAAGGAGTTTGTAAGGGCAAGGAGATCGCCTACTTCATGAAGATCTACCGCTAGTGAGGCAAGTCCTTTGTGGGTGACGGCCATGGTGGGATAGACAAGGTTGCTTCTTCGTGGACCCTTTGTGGGTGGAGCCCTCTGTGGACTCGCGCAACCGTTACCCTTCGTGGGTTGAAGTCTCTATCAACGTGGATGTACGATAGCACCACCTATCGGAACCACGACAAAAACATCCATGTCTCCATTGCGTTTGAATCCTCCAAACCCTTCCCTTTACATTCTTGCAAGTTGCATGCTTTACTTTCTGCTGCTCATATACTATTTGCATGCTTGCTTGAATTGTGTTAAGATTGCTTGACTTGTCCAAAGTAGCTAAAATCTGCCAAGAACTAAAATTGGGAAAAGGATAAGTTTTTATTTGGTCAAGTAGTCTAATCACCCCTCCTCTAGACATACTTTCGATCCTACAAGTGGTATCAGAGCTTTGGTCTCCATTTGCTTTGATTTTCATAGCTTTTGGAAGTCATAGCCTTGGTTTCACAACCTAGGAGAGTATGGCGTCTAGCGAGGGAAATTACCACCGTAGAGGTCCTTACTTTGATGGTACTAATTTTGCTAGTTGGAAGCATAAGATGAAAATGCATATTCTTGGACACAACCCCGCCGTATGGGCTATTGTGTGTATTGGCTTGCAAGGTGAATTATTTGATGGGAGAGACCCGAACCGTGAAGCCACCGCGGAAGAGTTGAAGATGCTGCAATACAATGCTCAAGCTTGTGATATCCTCTTCAATGGATTGTGCCCCGAAGAATTCAACAAAATCAGCCGTCTTGAGAATGCAAAGGAAATTTGGGATACTTTGATTGATATGCACGAAGGTACCGACTCCGTCAAGGAATCCAAGTTGGATGTGCTTCAAAGTCAGCTTGACAAGTTCAAAATGAAGGATGGTGAAAGTGTCGCTGAAATGTACTCTGGGCTTGCTCTTATCACAAATGAGATCGCCGACTTAGGAAGTGACACTACAAAAAAAATACACTTCCGTGATGATATGTGTTTGTCACAGTAGGTCGCGTTTTGTGTCATGCTTGTACATCCATGACAAATTTATGATAGAATCAAGATAGTCATACCTGTGCTGTCGTAGAAGTGTTCCATGACATTACCAAAATTATCATCACGAAAGTGTCCACTTCCATGACGATAAATCGCGCGTCACAGAAGTGCTTTCGTCAAGGGTGACCGACACGTGGCATCCACCGTAACGGAACACCGTTAAGCTATCGGGTCGGGTTTTGGATCCGATAACCCGTTAACAGCCCCGACCAATGGGGATTTTCCACGTGTAAAATCATCATTGGCTGGAGGAAACACGTGTCGGCTCATCGTTGGGACAGATGTCAACCACTCATTGGACGGAAGGCGCCTATGATACGTCGACACGTGGCACGGCCCAACAAAGGCCCATTCCTGTGAAAAGGCCGGCCCGTTTGACTTGGTCAAAAGCTGGCGGGCCGGCCCATGGAAAGCCTGTTAACAGCCTGTTCGAATATAGCCCATTTACAGCCCGCTAACCCAAGGTCCGTTACGCCCTATCCGAATTAGACCCAGTAGCGTCATCTGGGCCATCCAATATGATTCCAGCCCATTTTCACTTCTGGCCCATGTATGGCCCATGACGTATTTCGGCCCATATGAGGCCCTATGTAACTCTTGGCCTACTAACGGCCCGTGGTGAAACTGGCCCGTAATGAACAGTGTATCACTTTACACCCATTAACGGCCCGTGGTGAAACTGGCCCGTAATGAACAGTGTATCACTTTATACCCATTAACGGCCCGTTATTCCCTTGGGTCGTTTCCAACCCATGTTATCTTTCGGCCTTCTCAGAGCCCATTTATTCTTGGGCTCATTTCCAGCATTTGTTTACTTACGGCATGTTACTGTCATTTTCTGCTTGTGGGCCAAATTCAGCCCGTGGTTATAGTCGGCCCATTTGTGGTCCGTTAATATGTTGGGACGATTTCATAGCGTCATCAAATACGGCCTATTAACGATGGCCCATTATGGTCGGCCCATGAACGGACGATTCCAACTCTAGCCCGTTTACGGCCATAATGCGGTCTGTTTGGCCCATGTTTGGCCAATCGATTATACGACCCGTATAAGGCCCATTGATAATACGGCCCGCAGAAGGCCCATTGTTTCTACGGCCCGTAGAAGGCCCATTGTTTCTACGGCCTGTAGAAGGCCCACTGTTTCTACGGCCAGTAGGAGGCCCAGTGTCACTACAGTAAATATTAGCCCATGGTTATTGTGGCCTAGTTTTAAAAAATAGGTTATTGCAGCCACTAGCTAACCGCGGAAAAAGAACTTCAATGACTACAAGCAAACAAATAAACAAGACAACAAGGAAATAAATAAGCAAGCAACTAACGCTAGGCTATCACGGCTATTACACATATTACATCCACTGGACATCAAAGTTCGCCACCAGTGCAAATATAGGGAACAAAGCAGCATATCTTATACACTGATTGTCAAAGTTGACGACCAGCGCAAATAAACGCCGCAGCAAAACAAATCCAGAACTGAAACCACTTCAGAAGATCTCAAGAAACAATATCCTGGGTACCCATAATGCTGGCAAGATGCTTAGCAAGCTTATTAACTTTCTCTTGTTTGGCGCTTAAATCCTCCAGCGCTTGCTGTTGCACTAGAAAATATGCTTCTGAATTCTGCAGGGACTTCCTCAGTCCTTTAGCTTCCTGTCGCAGCACATCTGATCGATGTCTTTCAACTTGAAGTTGAGACTCAAGAAGACGAACTGATTCATGCAGCGAGTTCGAAGAGCTTGTGCCAGCAGTACTGGCCAGTAACTCGAACACTACATCAAGACAGGACTTTTGGGTTCCCTCACCGTCGTCAAGATAGTTTTTATCAGCTTTCTTGGAGACCAACAGGGATGTCTCACTATCTTGAACCTTATCTGCATTACCTCCATTACCATTGGATAACGCGGTACTGTTCTCCAATATTTTGTCCGCATTCTAGAAGACAAACAAGCAGACACATCACATGTTTACCATGTTGTATATGAAACTCATTTTGGTAAATGAGTTAAGTAGTAAAGTGGACAGGATAACAACATGAAACAAACATATATCTATGTACCATGGTCACTTTATGGTCTATATCATTCTAGTTTTTGTTGCCAAATCAAGATAGAGACACAGTTCAAATAATATTTGTTCAAGACAAAGCAGAATAGACAGAATATAAGTTTGGTTAACTATAGAGCAATACCAACACTTGTAATGTGCATGACATGAGAACATAACTGTTTATTCAATTGAAACTGAAATCAACATAGAGCAGGTTACAACGGCAAACCAGTTAAATAAACAGGTTTAAAACATACCTGTTGCGCCATTGGAGTTTCAATTCCATCCTTCAAATTTGAAAATAGTTGGTATGAGTAAATACAGTCATGCAAGAGCAAAGGAGTATGAACCATAGCTACAGAACCTGACCTGAGAACAAATCTTCTTCTCCTTCAAGCGTTGAGTTGGGATTCGGAGTGGTGGTCCTCGTGCTTTGGGCACTACAGTTCCCTTACTAACTGCTCGTGTTTGGGTACTCTGTGGTGGAGACGGTGTTGTGTCAAATGGAACTGGGTTACTATCTGCCGGGGTTGGGGTTAGAAGGGGTGTAGCTGGTTCTCTGTCCAACTGGGTAGGGGTACAGTCTACGAGAGTCTAGGTTATGTGTGGTGGATCTGGTCCTTGGGCAAGTACAACTGTGGTTCTATCTGCATCAATTGGTAGCACTATCTTTTCTGAAGACCGTGTTGTTACTCCCTTAGATATGGCCATCACGCTCTCCAATTCAAATGGCTGATAAATAAGAAAAGTAATTGAAAGTATAGACATTGTATGATAGACAGGTGCAATGGATAGTGGGGAATAAAAGAGGGCATGAAATAATTCATATTTATGTTGTCTAACCAAACAGGATAGCATGACACAATTTCACATATATGATGGCTAACTAAACAGGATAGCATGACACAATTTCACATTATGATGGCTAAGTAAAAAAGATGGAAAGACATAGTTCAAAATATGAGACTATGTAAATAGGATGACATGACATAACTATATAATGTGTTTATTAAATAGGTTGGCATGCCATAATTCACATACATTCATGGATAGAATGCCATAATTCAAAATATGATGACTATAAACACTAAATAGGATGAGATGATATAACTATATGATGTCTTTATTAAATGGGTTGCCATGCCATAATTCAGATAGATGGTGTGTATGTACTATGTAAACATGATGGCATGATATAATTCAAATATATGATTTATATAGTAAGCAAGTAAGCAGATGGCAATCCATATATGATGTAAAAACTAAGCAATGCAAGACAACATGCATGACATGGGTAATATAACCCTGCCAAGTTTGAGCATAGACCTCAGGGGGAAAATAGGACTGGTCATCAGTCTCTGAATCCTCCTCTGAGGAGCTCTCTGTAACCAGCAAGATGTCTGCTTCAGCAGGTAGCATTGTCTGCTCTGAATGCCTTGTTTTCACTCCAGATACTTCCATCACCGCTTCAAATGGCTGATGCACAGGAAGAGTAGTTGAATATACAAATGTTGTCGACAAACGGAACACGTAATACAAAAAAAGATAGCATGATATAATTCACATACATGATGATTGGCTAAACAGCATGGCATTGCATAATTCACATATATAATGCCTTTGGAACAAGATATCATTGTATAATTCACATATATAATGTCTTGCAACAAGATGGCAATGCATAATTCACATATATGGTAATTAGACACTGAACAGGTGGCATTCACACAAAGCACGTCTAAACTAATCAAATGACATAGCAATGCGAGACACCATACGCACGATATGAGCAACATAACCCTGCCAAGTTAGAGCATACACCTCGGGGGGGGGGGAATAGGACTGGTCATCTGTCTCTGAATCCTCCTCTGAGGAGCTATCCGTAACCAGCGAGATATGCGCTTCGTCAGATAGCATAATCTGCTCTGAAGACCTTGTTTTCACTCTAGAATTTTCCATCACCATGTCAAATGGCTGATGCACACGAAGAGCAGTTGAATGTAATAACATTGTTGAAAAATGTAATATGTAACAAAAAAAAGGATGGCCTGATATAATTTACATATAAGATGACTGGCTAAGCAGGATGGCATTGCATAATTCACATATATGATGCCTGGCTAAACAAGATGGCGTTGCATAATACACATACATGATGAATAAACTAAACAGATGGCATTCACACAAAGGATGTCTAAACTAAGCATATGACATATTTGATGTATAAAGTAAGCAATGCAATACACCATATGCATGATATAATCAACATCAGCATGCCAAGTTAGAGCGAAGACCTCAGGGGGTAAATAGGAGTTGTCTTCTCCTTCTGAATCCCCCTCAGAACAGATATCTTCCTCTCGATTACAATCTGAAATGCGTGCAGGGGGGCTGCCTTTGCGCCTACCATGGAGCGACGTCTGCATGAAATTTTATTGCCTCGCAAGGCTCGTCTCTTTTGCTCTACATGTTCAGTTCCATTGTTTACAATAACTGTCATGCATAGGAATAAAACATAGTGAGATTATGTAAGGAGTGCATGCGGAAATCTAGAGTGATGGTAGCAACCTGTGGATAGACCCAAAACCAATAATAGCAGGCAGATAATGGCTTCAGTTAAAAAATTTAGATAATGGCTTCTTTACTGTTTGTTTCCCACCCAACATAAAACTCATAGTAGACACCGGAGATTAACCAGATAGTAGATAGATACTATTGATAGCGGCCTCGATATGTACCCCACAACCATTTAAAAACTCAAGTTTGACCATTAGTTTGGAGCTGACTCAAAGTCTAATCGGTGAACAGGATGATAAAGTAGCATGTAATATTAAGCGATGCATAACGTAAGCAGACACGAAAGAGTGTGACCTCTCTTGCGGACCCGTGTAGTCCTCGAGGTCATCTGCTCGGTTGATGATGGTAGTGCAGTTTTCATGGCTGCCAGCAGCGGGGAAGAAGATCCGAGGCGGCGAAAGACAGTCTGGAGGCTGGATCCCTGCTGTGCTGGACCCTTCTCTCGTTGGAGCAGCTGAGCTGGGGTGGACGACGTCGCATCAGGAGCGGGACAAACCACGCAAGGTTTTCTTTGACAACTATCTGTAAGAGGAGTAATTCTGTAAGGGCTCGTTTGAATTGGAGGATTCCAACAATGCAGGGATAGGAAATAGACAGGAATAGGATAGGAATGCACGTGCAAAATAGAGAATTTAAAAACACAGGATTTCTGCCAATCTGGGTGTTTGATTCACAACAATTGGAAGATCATAGGATGCAAAGAAGCATGGTGAGATTAAGTCAAACCACAAGAAAATGTATGGTTATAATGCTATTATGCTACTATCTCTTACTTTTGTGCTTCATGAATAGGAATTTGAAAAGTAGGACAAGAGAAAATTAAAATTCCTACGCTTTTTCTTTCAAGGAGACACTAAAGGAACAAATGCGTGTGCTCAGTGGACAATATATATAACATGTAGAGTAAAAAAGAGATGCAACAAGTGTACAAGCTCTTTGGCGAAGCCATGTCGATCTCAGTGATTGGGTTGGCCGGTGAGGATGCTCCGGCTGACTTGGCTGTCAGAGGAGGGGAAGAAGATCTTAGGCGTCTGGAGATGGAGCCCGAGGTACTGCTCCGCTGTGATGGAGGGTTTCGTCGTTGGAGCAGCTCCGGTGAGTTGTACGACGCCGAGGCTGAAGCAGGACAAGAGAGACAACGAACAACGTTAACCTCAGTGGAATTCTAATAGCATCTCCAATACATGACATAAAATACATAAACACAAAGTTCTAGATGTAAAATACATCAGCCGCTCATCTCTGAACTTAACTGTCGAAACTGAATTTAACTGTCGAAACTGAACTTAACTGTCGAAACTGAACTTAACTGTCGAAACAGAATTTTGCTGTCGAAACTGAATTTTGCTGTCGAAACTGAACGCACTAGCAAGGTGAGGCTACACGTCGGTCGACTGACTTTTTCATCTCTGCTCAGTCGATTTTGCAGCCGTTGGATACGAAATCAAGGGCTTGCGGTTCATCTTCAACCTCCACCCCCCTGAGCCGGCCAAACAGCAGCCCCCCGCCGCCCGCGGCCGGCGATGCGCCGCCCCAAAAACACTCCCCACCGCCGGTCTGCCGCCGCCTCAGCCATCCCTCTAGGCCCCCCCCTTGCCGAGCTTTTTCTCTGGCGATCCCCATGCCACCGCCCCACCAACGCCCCGCCACCGCCCTCGACCACCACCCCCATCTTGGACCCTAAGATAGATAGTGGGGTACCTCTCCGGCGAGCCCCCCTCCTCGCTGTGGCTGGTTCTTCCTTCACCCCGGCGGCATCGGAGTGAAGTGTAGCTAAATCAGAGTAGCATCGCAAGCAAGAGCAAGAGCGAGAGCAGCAGCACGAGCAAGAGCAATAGCAAGAGCAGACCAGGCAGGGGACCGAGATCAAGAGCAGAGCAGCAGTGCGAGCGAGAGCTAAAGCAGCAGCAGGTCCTACTGATGTGGACGTCGCCGCCGAGGGAGCGACGTCGTGGAGGAAGTGGCCGGTGACGCCGCCGTGGATGGAGTCGCGCCGTGTCGGCTCAGGACTGAGCGTCGGCAGCACCGTGAGATCGAATCAAGAAGAAAATGCGGCGATTAGTTTACAACCTCTTTTGTGGCGCTGATTAGGCCGCATCTTCATCCGTGGAAACGGTGATGATGATGCTCTTCCATTGGTGCAGGTGAAGATGACGGTGTGGGAATGGAGGTGGCGCGAAATACGAGGGGAACGTCGGGGCAGCTCCTTGGAGGTGGAGGACGGGGTGGCTGAACCGGCGGGACGATGAGAGCGACGACGGATTCTCATCCGGTACGGTGGATGAGGGACGTCGAGGTGTTGTTGTGGACGACGTCGTCGGGGAAGAGGCTCCGGCTAGGTGGCGGACGGAGCAGGGTGTGGGGTTTCGTCGCGGGTTTTCACGGCCTCGGTGTACGAATGGGTGGGCGGATGGGATGGCAGTGGGGAACCATGGCTTAGAGACGCACTTGTCCGAAATGTGGGATAAGTTACGAAAGTACCCCCACCGATTTGAGGCGGTTCTTTCGGTTCAGGGGTACCACGGGCATTTCGCGTGTCGGGATTTCACAGGAGGAGGGAGTTTTCACTTGCGTTGTAGTTTCGGAATAGCAAGGCACGGGTTGAGATGGAGGGAGTTGTCGGAGCACAACAAGACAAAGATATATCTTAAATATTTCGGGCTAACAAGGCGCAGGTTGAAATTTCCGGACAAGCCTAACATGTACTGTACCAAATCAATGCGCCCTACAAATGTCATTCAAAACTTTGAATTCATGTTATGTTCAATTAAAATATTTCGCTACGTGTATAATGCATGCAACCTACTACTCAAATGAATGTTTTAGTGCATTCCAAACGTATATACTATCGCTTCAATGTGAACTAAATTTGAATTCGTTTCTCTATTTGAATAAGATCTACAGTAATGATTGTTGTGAAGTCAAAGCATTTGAATTCGTTTCTCTGTTTTAATAAGATCTACAATCATCATTATTGTCAAGTTAAACCATCGTTTGTGTATTATCTTCACAGCACACCACATGATTAGTCTCGAGTTACATATGAACTATGTGTACTATATGAACTCGAACTAGATTTTTTGAATCCACTTTATTTTGATTTCAAATCACATTACATTTCTAGCTCTAGCTAGATCTTCATAATCTAAACCATGTCTCATATGTATAATGTGTTTATCACATTATGTATGGTGCCCCGCCCCCTACGCCTACAAGTATTTAGATGTGAGTTGCAAAGACCACGCATTACCACAAATTCAAATAAAATGTGAGAATGTTTGATATATAGTATTGTTTAGATTGTTCGATATTTAGTTGTAAGCTGCAAACGCCACACATTATCACAAATTCAAATAAAATGTGAGATTGTTTGATGTATAGTATGGTTTAGATTCTTCGGCATTTAGCTGTGAGTTGCAAACGCCATGCATTATCACATTATGGTATAACATGTGCACATCACGTGTATCACCACTATATTCATGCATGCAATGTTTAAAACACTATGATCTCCTATTCAAATATATGAATCCGCTTTCATATCAAATTATGATCTTTGTTAGTCCCTTACACCCACACAATCCTCTAACCTTCATAGCTACCACTAACTTTCTCTCGTGCATGCACACGCCCTCCTCGCCCTCCCCCTCCCTCGGCATTCTATCCACCGGGCACATTCATTTTTTTCTTTAGGTCGTTCTCCCAGAGTCTCCACAAATCCTTTCCGACACACACCGATCGATAAACCTCTCCAGCGATGCCTGCCTACAACATACAAACACACCTTCAATCTCCTCCTTTATGTGTCCTTGCCTCGTGTCTCTCATACGGTCAGACACACGTGTAAACTCTCACCCCTCTTTTCATCGCTCTCACAACCGCACACTCCTTCCCCTATCTAGCTAGTAGTTGGGCCTCTCGCACCACCTCCTAGCTCCATTCTCTCTGTCTATCCGTCTCGCTAGGCCTTATTTGCCTCTAACAAATGGACGTACACCGACCAATCTCTCGCTATACATATAGCTAGCTAGGTCCTTATAACTCGTTTTTACCCACATGTCAATCGATCTACCTCATTAGTTGTGTCTCTCCCTTCCTCCGACAAACAACAATTGATCTACCGATCTAGTTAGGTTTGCTTACCAAACACATGGTTCCCCTTCATCATCCATGGATGCGTCCCGATAGATCTATCACGCACAGGCACACACAGAAACACATCCCCACTCTTATTGATAACATTGCCATTCCACCCTCAGTTTGTCTAGTAAGCGTCTCCCACCATCTTCGAGAAGCAACTCCATCACCCATCCAGCACTCTACCCCTCTCCCTCCCTCCCTCTCTCTCCTCTCTCTCTCTCCCATCATATTTCCCGTTCTTCAGTTATGTATGGATGTCGACCGATCTCCCTCAAGACATAGATGGGTCTCTCCTTCTCAACACATATACGAGTCGTTCTACCTCTATACTTAGGCCTCTGCCTACCCCTCCCACCACCCCCTGCCCCCACACACACTGATACATCGAGCGCTCTGGTCATGTCTCCCTGCCACACACAAACTTGACGTGTGCCCTCTAACGTTCCGGTAGGCCAATCGCCCTATATCTTTGACTTGCACACACACACAATTTCGATGGCTCTCTTCATCGATCTCGCACCCACCCACTTGATCCTCTCTTCGACTCTATCAATAGCTATGACCCCTCCCTCTCTTTTCGTGGATTGCCCGACCCTCTATGTATGATATGGATAGGCCTCCATTTCACACACATTGCATGCAAAATTTTGTTTGAGATGTCATCGACACATATTCCCACAAATAATTCACGAAATCAACCCCCACCCCACCCCCACCCCAAAACAAAAAACAATCACAAACGCGGTTTGTATCTCTCACACACACCCACGTAGGTGGGGGGCGTGCACGAAGAGAAGAGGTGCATGCACGATGCACGTACTCCCGTCTCTTTCCCAACCACACCCGCGCGGGTACACGGTGGAGCTCATTTCTGTATGAAAAAAGCAGCCCACGTGGTAATTTGGCACGTGTACTGGTTGTCCACTTGGTGGAGGGAGGATAGTCTACCATGGGTGAACAAACAAATTGCGACTTGACGTGTTATGTTAAAAAAAGAGGCAAACCATGTGGGGCCTACCTTAGAGGCAAGGCTCTATACACTGGAGTACTTTTGATGTGTCCCGTCAACTCACAGAACGAGGAGAAGCTTGCTTAGTACGCCGGCTACCCGCCCACAGGCACGGTGGCTCGCAGGATGAGGTGAAGCTTGCTTACTACGCCTTACGCCCGCTCCCTCGCCCATGCGCACGGTGGCTCGCAGGACGAGGAGAAAAATTTACTACTCCCTCGGTTTTCTCCTCGTCCCTACTACCTTGGTTATAGAGATTATATCATATTGTTTGGAATATATATGTCCTTTAGTAGATTTCAATATGAACTACTAGTACATACTCCAAACACTGATGTATATAGACGTATTTTAGAGTGTAGATTCACTCATTTTGCTCCGTATGTAGCACTCTCCCTTGCCCCTCAACCCTCGCCCACGTGGTGGACGTGAAACAATTGATTCGGTCTCATATAGCCAGAACGATATATACCGCACTACCATTATTGCTCGACATCCCGAAGAGGCGAAGAGCCAATCGCAAGGTTAATATTTTGTAGATGCCAAGCGCAAGGTTATAGGAGAACGAGTAGTAGGTGCCGCATCATTTATAAATAAAGTTTTTTTTCTTCAGTGGCACGTACGTAATATGATAGGTTCATATGGAGAGAAAAGGAAACCGCTCCACTATACATAGTCAGGATGGGCCAGCCTACACGGTTGCTTGCTGGGGTTTCTCTCTTCACACTCTCTCGCACAAAATTACTGTGGCCACATCTCTAACATCCCGGCGGATCATGTCCGCTTGGGGAAGGGGTGGATGCTTAGTGTAGATGCGGTGGCTGTCGCCGACGGCGAAAACCCACTGTCTGCACGTCCCGATCAGGGGTCCCCGCCTTTCTCTCTCACAAAGCCGGTGAGGTTGCCTTCGTCCCTTGCTCACTGCCATGACGTGGGCAGTTGCCGCCTCCCGCCGCCCTCCTCATGGTTGAGCTACGTCCCTCAGGTACAACTCGCTTTACAGCCGGCTTGCACCACTGCACCAGCGGCCCACATCACTCCCTGTGGATATTTCTCTACTTCTTTGCATAGACCAATGAGCCGACAAATCACATAGACCCAACAGTAAGTTGGACGGACGAAGCAACCATCACTTGCGCCAGTGAGAGGTCGCGTCCGCTCTGCCCGGGCATGAATGCGGCATCGATTCTTTGGAGCGGCGCTGACCGTTTCGGGCGGGAAGCGCGCGCGGGCGATGGAGGGGCTTTGGGTGGGCCAGGCTAGTCAGGAGCAGGCGTGGCAGCTGTCCGCATGTCCCTACCGGACATGCCCGGAAACGAGAGGATGCACCGACTCTCGTGGCTAAAATCGTACACTACACAACATCTCTCTGTAGGAGTAGGTCGATCTGTCGCTCTCTCTAACACACACATGGTGTTAAACACACACACACACACACACACACACACACGCATGCACCTTGGTCCCGTTGCACCTTCTAACGTGACTTATTACACCTAGATGGAGGGAGTAGTAAGTATACGAGATACGGTGGCACACTGACTTAAGTCGAATACAAGTGCCCAAAATTTGTGTGCATGTTATAATAAGGATTCACTTAAAATAGTACGTGAGCGAACAGAGGGATCAATTGGACGGTGTTCCCGAGCAGTAGCGAGATGTGTGAGGTAAGATACACCGCTGGCGCTTTTAATTTTTCTTATTAATTTGCTTGTTTCACCCTTTGACTGGTGGGACCCAATGTAAAGAGAGGTAAGGTGACTAAGGCTGCATTATTTCTGCACCACTTTGGATAGTCTTACCACCAAAGCCACATGACACGATTATGATTGAAATCCCAATGACTCCCACACACACAAAAAAAACACGGCATGCTTGTCACATGAATGCAAGAATGTATAAAAGGTTATTTCCCTCTCGTTGAACATAATGGGAGGGTTGTGTAGCTGGTTAGCCTGTTCGCTCATCAAACTTGAGGTCTCAGGTTCAATAACAACACTTGAGCATAATTTGTGCCAGGAGGATTCTTTGACTGGTCAAAATGTTTTCTAGGGTTTGCACGCTTCACACTCTCTCTCCAGTATATATATATACACGCTAGAGCCTCAGCGCTTGTAGTTGCTCTCTTCACACTCTCTCGCCCTCTTCCGCTGGAGCCTCAGCGCTTGTAGTTGCTCTCTTCACACTCTCTCGCCCTCTCCAGATCTAAACAAGACATCGTTGGCCTCTCTCCCCCCTCACTGCTGCTCAAAGAGCCGGCAGGATCTGTCCGCCGGGAAGGGAAGGAGGCTTAACGCTGTCGCCGTCGGCGAGGGACTACCGGCGTAGGTGTTCACTTTCCACCCAGCGGCAGCGCGGGAGGGCCTCCGACCCCTTCTTCTTCGCCGCCGTCCCGTCGCCCACCGAACCACGCCCCCAGAACCTTAAGGTATAATTTACTTACTCCGCATACATTGCTCTAGCTGCATGTATACCATGAATCTAGGACATGGTTTAAAGAGGAAAGGAGTGGGAAAAGTTGTATATAGCATGAATCTAGGACGTGGTTCAAAGAGGAAATGAAGGGGGAAAGTTGTATAGCATTAATCTAGGACGTGGTTCAAAGAGGAAAGGAATGGGGGAAAGTAGTGGGGAAAGTTGTATTGCATAAATCTAGGACATGGTTCAAAGAGGAAAGGAAGGGCCGAAAGTACTAGTTCAAAAAGGAAAGGAAGGGACAAGGCTGTAGAGTTTGAGCAGGACTAGATTTGATGCGCTCACATAGGGAAAGGCGTCTAAAGATAACAAAACTGGGACCAACACAAATATGCTCCTTGGTTGTTTGTTCTTTGTTGCAACAGACTATGCATGACCACAGTACATCGGTAGATGCACATGGTGCTGGTGCGTCCACTGTCCCGTGCAACTCATTAGCTGTTGTTAATATAAGGCCCTGTTTGGTTAAAAACTCCCTAGTCCCTACCTGTTGGGTTCCAGGGACTAAACATGGACTAGAGATTATTAAATGACATGCTAAAAGACCATGTTACCCCTAGTAATGAACTAATAGAGACAAGGTGCGATGCGAGGCAGGGGCAACTGTTGGAAAAAGTCCCAAAAAGACTCCCTCGGGGTCTTCTTTCTTTAGTCCCAAATGCCCACTTTTAGTCCCTAAAAGTCCCTCCTCTTTGGTTTAGATGGGACTGACACGGAGTTTTTTTAGTCCCTACACCAAAATGTCCCTGTAAACAAACACCCTCTAATAATGCCGCTGGAAAATTGATGCAATGCCACAGTTAAAAGCAAATTACATGTTTAACGAATTTTATTGTTAATATAATCTCTATGTTAATATTAATCAATGCCACCGTTTGAGAAATGCTACTGTCTTGCTTTCTTTCCCATTTAGATAAGGTAGATACTTCTTTTTGTTGGCTTCTGTCTCATCCACTGTTATTGACCACTAATTGTTTCCTTTGCACCTTTGTGTAAACAGGGTTATCTGCTTCACCTCGTTGCCATTGTGACCTTTTGTTGCACTGCACAAAACATTTTTGTTTTAAGAGTGTTTTGTGCAGTTCAACCAAAATGTCACACTGACAACGTTGCTTGATTGCTTGATCTTACTGGAATTGCACAAGAGGAGATCTTACATCCTATCCGTTAAGGCGAATTTGGTTCAGATCTTCTTCTTGTGAATTGTTTGAATTCCGCATCATGAGAGGTCAGTACTAGCCTTCTTTCACACGATTCTGCAGTTTGCATTCTTATGTTGTGCTACTTGTACGATGATGTTGCTTGATTTTAGTGAACTGCACAAATGGAGACAAGACTTCCAATCTGTATGTGCACCGTAATATCCCATTGAGGTAAGATAAGGATATTTCACAACTGCTGGCCTGTATTTTGCCACTTTCATTAGAAAATTAAGTTTAGTACTATACTTGTGCTCCCTAATTGACATGCCAAATATTACATTGAAGGCGAAGCTTGTTTGTTATTGAACCAAGTGATGAAGGGGAAGAACAAGGGGAAGAAAAACAAAAATCAACTCCCGGTGTTGTAATGAAGCACTGGAACTGTGATGACACAAGTAATGATATAGTTTTGCATCTTAATTTATTGCTATGGCTGGAGCGAGCAATTGTTTTGCCACTGATTTGATGCCACTCTTAATGTAATATGTAATTATCTCTACTTGTGCAAACAGGGATCTTCTTTGAAGATACCATATATTTTAGTGGAACTGCACAAGAAGATGTTGGAACCATTAAACTAATCGAGGAGTATATAGTAAGCATGGCCACCACCGTAGATAGCAACAGATGATTCCGAAGAATTGCTTCATATGTATGCTCTACACAATAAGCCTCCTGACAAAGGTTGGTACTCGCCCACTAATTTCATCCATATGATTGAGCTTTGTCATCGCTATTGGTGCTGTGCTACTGTTTAGATACTGTCATGAAAAACTGGTATTGTCCTTGAGAAGTGCTTCATCTGTGCTGTTTTAAATATTTCCTTTCCTTTTTTCGAGCAAACAGTGATGCTAGCATTTAGTAGTCCTCTTGTCTTTGCACAACAGGATCATCTTCCTCTGAAAAAGAATATGGAGTACGTGAAGTGACTAGTTCCGATTATGCCAGGATGAAGAAGCCCTGTCTATCTTATCATCAGAAGGAGCAGTTGAAGGATGGTTACATTACTCCCCACAAGACCAAACTAACGTCAGCTCAGAAGGACTGACAAAATCTCCATTTTTTTGCTGTGATGCGCGAGTACAATGTTGTTCTAGGATTGTTTCTGCTGAGTTCCATTTTTCTAAAAGTGTGCTCTACATGGACCATGTATGTGCCTGTTGAAACTGTCAATTCAGAGTACAGTTTGCTCTATACTAATCACTTTTTTGTATTTGTGCAAACAGGGGTGCTCAGCTTGATTTCAATGGGAACTGCACAAAATGTTCATGATTACATCGAATTATTCATTGCCACCACAAGAAAGGATGTGCCGATAAGTTCAAGGCATTGCAACATATAAGGGCGAAATCATACAAGCTACGCACGAATTTGGTTGATTTTGGTGGAACTGCACAAAAAGAACAGCTGGTTTATTTAGCATGAGGTGCCATGTCAATGTCTGGACTGATGGCAAACCCTGCCCATTCCACAATCGTAGGCATTTGATATTTTCGAATGGGACAACCTTGTCAAATTTTGCTCATTGATTTTAGCAAGACATGCGTTTGATATTTTCGAATGGGACGCCCTTTGCTGTCAGCAGCGTCGATCAATTTTTTCTTTATTCTTTAGTTGTGAAGTAAATATTGCCTCTGACATGTGAGTCGCTGAGATGCATAATCATCGATTGTTTTGAATGTTCTCTATGAATTGCCAGGCCTGTGTGTTTGATTGCAATGTACAGAAACGCTAAAAAGCTGCTCAAACACTTTGTACTCCTTCTGTTCCTTTTTACTTTGGACGTTGTGAAAGTGCATACTTTTTTGTATAAGATTGGTCAAAGTAGAGATACTTTGACTGCAGACAAAACTTGTATGCAGACAAGAAAGAACCGGAGGGAGTACATGTGAAGCTGCGGCAAACGAGGTGATCACCCTGGGAATAATGCTAGTACATATTGTTTTGCATGTTCATCCAATGCCAGTGATATAGGAATTTGAACTGATCGAAATAAATTCATTCATACACGGTCGGATTTCATATAAACATGCCAGATTTCATTACATTTCATACATTCTTCAACTAAAAAGGGGTGCGCTGGAGGTATAATTAATTAACCGAAGCTACCCACCTGTGTCCCCCTGAGCCGAACAGAAGCTTCAGTGACTTAACTGCAGGTGCAGTTGCGTAACTAACATGTGGCCTATTGGGCCCATGTGTCAGTCAGCCAACTGCACCAGCAGTTAAGTAGAAGCAGCGTTATTCTCCAGCAGAACTCCCCGACTCCACGTCGCCGCCAAGAAGCTAACTGGCCGTTAATGGTCAACCCGCCTAGCTTGGCTTCAATAGGAGGGTAGCAGCGGTGGCCTTACTTGGACCCGAGCGGCGGCGACCTACCATGTTCTACTCTTCCTCGTTTTCTGTGTGGCGCGGCCTCATTGGCAGCGGGGCGGGGCCTCAGCGGAGCCGGTGATGTCCTCTGTCTCGTTGCCGGCGGGCGGCGCCTCAGCGGAGCGGTGGAAATCCTCCCCCGCGTTGTCGGCAGGGTGGGTCCTCGGCTGAGCTGGCGATGTCCTCTGCCTCGTTGTTGGCGGGGCGGGGCCTCGGCGGAGCTGGCGGTGTCCCCTGCCTCATTGTTGGCGCCACAAGGCCTCGGCGGAGCAGGGCCTCGTCGACACCAGCGGAGCGGGGACTCGTCGGAGCTGGCATTGTCCTCTGCCTCGTCCTCGGTCTCGCCAAACAGCGCCTTGCCTGCTTCATCACCCTCTTTGCTAGCCTCTTTTTAAGCGGCCGCAGCCTCCACCACCTGCATGCGGTACCGCCAGCGCTCGAGGCGGCCCTTGCGGGCGGTGCGGTACGAGTCGAGTAGCGCCTCCTGCTCCGCCCGCTCCGCGGTGATCTGCTCCTCCGCCTGCAAGTGCTCCTGGAGGAGATGGTGGTTGTAGGCGTCGTCGGCCCGCGCCTCCCAGAACTACTCCGGACGCATCTGTCTCACACTGTCCATATATTGGGCACGGGCCTCGCCGATGGTCATGGTGCAATGCACCGGCAAGGATGGCGCGGAGGAGGGGGTTGGCGCCGGATCATCGACTACCATGTTCTCCATCGGGACATCGTCGTCCTCCGGCTGCCTGCCGGCCAGCCGGTCGGCAGCAATGGCTGCCATCTCCTTGTGGTCCGTCGTCCGCCTGTCCTGAAGAGCGCTGTAGCGCGAGGAAGCCGTGGTGGGCAGTAGTGGTGTGGACAGGAGAAAGGGAACGGATGCGGATGACTGCGGCTATGGCCGGCGCATCAGTTTATATAGCAATGGTGGGCGGGCGGAGGGACGGACGTGTGGTGCCGGAGTAGCTGCCTCGGCAATCGCGTATCATTAATGTCGGCAGCAAATGGACGGACGGACGACACTTGTGTCGTTTGAAGGCAGAGCAATCGCCTGCACCGGGAAGCGGGGCGGGCGGCGCTGACTGTTTCGGGCGGAAAGCGCGCGCGGGCGAGGAGATGACTTTACTTGGAGAGGATGACAATGGGGACCCACCAGGTCCATAGCCTCACATACGCAAGTGCCTCCTTATTATATATATATATATAACTATACGCCCTCCGTTTAGGTGAATAAGTCGTATTAGAAGGTGCATCACGACCTAGGTGCAAGCAGATTGGTGGAAAAAGAAGAATATTTCTCTCTTGTAAACACAACATTTAATCACTGCAGTTAAGAGGATGCCTTATTAGCTACCCATGCAGGCCATCGTAATTCATATCATGCAAAGCGCTTTTATTTCTTGCCTAATAACTGCATGGACGTGCTGCATGCATCGGTCCTTGCCAGAGCAAAAAAAGGGAGGAAAGGGGTTTCCACGGGAGACAACGAGGCAGAGGTGGAAGCGCTCACTGGAGTAATTTATTTTGCTTCCCCCTGGTTTCTTGACATCACGGTCCCACACCATTGTCAACCTATGTAGTAGTAGTCAATAAACGAGAGAATTGCACATGAAGCGGCCGACAGCTGGGACCAAGTAGCTTGAGCAGTATTTGTGTTTTTGAGGTGTGAGCACTGCAGAGTTTTTCGATGTTTAGCCCAGATATTAATTTTTCTCCTCTGAACAACAACGAAAACATCGTTGTAGGTATTAACTAGGCGGGCTGTGGCCCGTCTAGCCCAGGCCAGATATCCAGCCCGGATATTAATTTTTTTCAAGCTGAAAATGGCTAGCCCAGCTATACTTTTTTTAGGAATACCCAGGAAAGGTCAAGTTGTTATTCTCCGCCCCGCTGGGCTGCAAATCTTTCCTAGGAGGGACGCATTAGGCTTAACAAGAAAATGGGCTTTAAGAAATAATAAATGGGATGTAATTATAAAAAGTGGGCAGTAACTATAAAAAAATGCACCAAACACGTGATTACTTTATAAAATATTATTTTTGGATATTCAAAATTTTAATTTCATTAATTGTTGCGAGCGCAATGTTTCGTTGGATTTTTACATAATATAAATTTATATTGAAATTGTATTTAATCTGGCTAGAAATTTTGGGATAAAAATATTTCAGATCCCATCAAAATGTGGGAAATTTTATTGAATTCTGTTTTGAACGGTTGGTTGAAATGGGATGTACTTTTAACAAACTGTAAATGGGCTGTAGTAAATTCCATTAGAATTCAAAAATGGGCTACACATTCTTACAAATCTCAAATAGGCTATAAGTTCTCTGCCACACACTTCTGGCCTTACTAAGTTAATGCGTCCCCTAAAAAAACAGAGTTGACGCGTATGCAAGGCTTTGTCAACTTATAGTCAACACACGGTTCTAGCAGCAGTGGCCGTTGGATGTCCATCCAACAGATGCCGTGCTTCTTCTTCAATCTCAGATATTCTAGCTTCACCTGCCCAAAAAATGATTCCTCCCCCTGACATCTGTGGCGCACCATTTCGGAAGCTGGCCTGTGGGCCTACTAAGTTGACGTACAAAAGGCTTTGTCAACTTAGTCAATATAAACGATTCTAGCTGCAGTGATCGTACGATGTCCATCCAACGGCCGTAGTGCTTCTTCAACCTCTGGTCTTCTTGCTCCAGCCGCCCAAAGCAGCGCCGGTCGTGCCGCCTGCTGCTGCCTCCCATGGCCGGCTGTGCTGCCGCGAAGGCCTCACCGCCCCCTACTATTCCCACCACTGGCCAGGCCTTGCGGCGACGGCAGCCTCACACCGCAACCGAACGAGTGAACCCTCATACTCCTCTCCGCGTGGGCATCCACTGTCGCGTCTTCACCAGCTCCGCGTCGCCCCCTTCCTAGGCCTCGCCGTCATCCACCGCCCTGGTGCTCTCGGCACGGCGTGGTCAACGTGGTCAAGGAACGACTTCCATCGGACATGGACTGTACGTGGAGAGGCTGACAGCTGGGTCCACGGCGGCAGCAAGGAAGTGCCTCCTTATTATGTGGAAAATAATGATTCCTCCACCTGACAGCAGGGACCCACCAGACGGGCCACCGTATTTCGCGAAAAAAACGTTCCCCCCACTGTCACCTCGGACCCACCGGAAGTGCCTCCTTATTACGCACAAAAAAATGAATACTCCCCCGGCTAGCTGGGACCCACCTTGCTGGGAGGCTGAATTGTGGGCCTACTAAGTTGACGGGGATGAAGGGCTTTGTCAACTTAGTCAATATGAACGATTCTAGCTCTAGTGACCGTACGATGTCCATCCAACGGCCATAGTGCTTCTTCAACCTCTGGTCTTCTTGCTCCAGCCGCCCAAAGCAGCGCCGGTCGTGCTGCATGCTCCTGCCTCCCGCGGCCGGCTGTGCTGCCACAGAGGCCTCACCGCCCCCTACTATTCCCACCGCTGGCCAGGCCCTGCGGCGACGGCAGCCTCACACCGCAGCCGAAGCAGTGAACCCTCGTAGTCCTCTCCGCGCGGGCTTCCACTACCGCGTCGTCCCCTTCCTAGGCCTCGCCGTCGTCCACCGCCGTAGTGCTCTCCGCGCGGCGTGGTCAACATGGTCAAGGAACGACTTCCATCAGAAGAGTACTGTACATGGAGAGGCTGACAGCTGGGTCCACGGCCACAACCCAGTTTTTTTGTGATTTGGCAAGTAAGTCGCTTTGTCAGGCCTGTTGGGCTGCAAATCTTTCAAGACAAGGAGAGCTTTCATTCGGCTGGCCGAGAAAATGGCCCATCAGTAATGAGAAATGGGTTGTACATTTTTAAAACACATCAAACCGGCAATTAGTTTCAAATATCTTTTTTTCATTTCAAGATTTTAAATTACATTAATTTTTATGCGTGGAGAATTTGTTGAATTTTATATTGATATACATTTATTTTTGAAATCATTTTGAATGTGAGTCGAAATTTCGGGATTAAAAACAGTTCGGACCGCACCGAAATATGCAAAATTTCGTATAATTTTTTAACCGTTGCCACAATATGGGCTGTAATGCTAACAAAAAGAATATGGGCTCCAAAAAAACCTTAAGAATTAGCAAATGGGCTATAAATTATTAGAAATAATAGCAAATGGGTTGTATGCTGTTTTCCACAGATTTGAGGCTTTCCTCAAAAAAGGTTGACGCACAAGCACTGACTGTTGGATGTCCATCCAACGGCCGTCGTGCTTCTTCAATCTATGCTCTTCCTGCTCCAGCCGCTCAAACAAGCGCCGGCTGTGCTGCCGCGCAGGCCTCACCGCCCGACTATACTCCCATCGCTGGCCTAGCCATCCCTCTACTCACCCACACCTGCTGTTATTCTCCGGCGACGACAGACGAACCAGTAAACCCTCGCATAGTCGTACTCCCCTCCGTGTGGGAAACAACTGCCGAGTCTTCCCTGCCTCCGTGTTGTCCCCTTCCTAGGCTTCGCCTTCGTCCACCACCCTGGTGCTCTTGGCGTGGCGTGGTCAACGCGGTCAAGGAACGACTTCCATCGGACGTGGACTATACGTGGAGAGGCTGACAGCTGGGTCCACGGCCGCAGCAAGGAAGTGCCTCCTTATTACGCGGAAAATAATGATTCCTCCACCTGACAGCTGGGACCTACCGGACGGGCCACTATATTTCATGAAAAAAATGTTTCCCTCTGACTGCTGGGACCCACCAGCTACATCTTCGCACCCAAGGAAGTGCGTTTGGGCAAAAAAAACGATTCGCCCCCTGACTACTGGGACCCACCAGCTACATCTTTGCAGGTAAGGAAGTGCCTGACAGTCGAGACCCAACTGGTCGATGCGTAATAGCGTTGTCATTCTGGTCACGGACGTGTATGTACATACTGGTCGATGTAGAGGCGCGCATGTGTCGTAGTAGAGGCGCGCACGTGTCGTAGTAGAGGCGCGCATGTAGCATGTACACGTACGTACATCGGCCAAGGGGCAAGAAAGGAAATACGGCCACATATGTGTACATACGGGCGGGGTCTCGAACGCCTACTCGCGCATACGTACGGCCAGGGCTCGTGTACATGCCTGGGTCGGAACGGAGAAACAGCGTCGTCGTCGTGTTCATGGGGAGGCAATGGAATGCGTCATGTTCATGGGGAGGCAATGGAACACGTGGGAGCCAACCGGCTGGGTCGGAACGGAATGCGTGGTCGTGTTCATCGGGAGGGCTTGGACGGAACAGGCGATGGAAACGAGGCCTGGCGTACCGCAAAACGGAGGAAACGGCCTTGTGTTCGACCGGCCACGTTCGAAACGGGATCCTGTTCATCAGGAGGGGTCTGGTGATAAGTCCATTTTGCATCATGCTTTTATATCGATATTTATTGCATTATGGACTGTTATTTTACTTTATGTCACAATACTTATGGCTATTCTCTCTTATTTTACAAGGTTTATATAAGGAGGGAGAATGCTGGCAGCTGGAATTCTGGGCTGGAAAAGGAGCAAATATTAGAGACCTATTCTGCGCAACTCCAAAAGTCCTGAAACTCCACGGAACATGTTAAAATAAATAAAGAAAAATCCTCGCCAAAGATGAAGGCCAGGGGGCTCACACGCTGCTCATGAGGGTGGGGCGCGCGCCCCCCTAGGGCGCGCCCCCTACCTCGTGGGCCCCCTGGTGGCTCTCCGACGTCCATCTTCTCCTATATGAAGTCTTTCGATGAGAAAAAAAATCAGAAGGAACCTTTCGGGACGAGACTCCGCCGCCACGAGGCGGAACCTTGGCGGAACCAATCTAGAGCTCCGGCAGAGCTGTTCTGCCGGGGATACTTCCCTCCGGGAGGGGGAAATCATCACCATCGTCATCACCAACGCTCCTCTCATCGGGAGAGGGCAATCTCCATCAACATCTTCACCAGCACCATCTCATCTCCAAACCCTAGTTCATCTCTTGTATCCAATTCTTGTCTCAAAGTCCGGGATTGGTGCTAGTAGGTTGCTAGTAGTGTTGATTACTCCTTGTAGTTGATGCTAATTGGTTTCTTTGGTGGAAGATCATATGTTCAGATCCTATATGCATATTATTACCCCTCTGATTATGAACATGAATACGGTTTGTGAGTAATTACGTTTGTTCCTGAGGACAAGGGAGAAGTCTTGCTATTAGTAGTCATGTGAATTTGGTATTCGTTTGATATTTTGATAAGATGTATGTTGTCTAGCCTCTAGTGGTGTTATGTGAACGTCGACTACATAACACTTCACCATTATTTGGGCCTAGAGGAAGGCATTGGGAAGTAATAAGTAGATGATGGGTTGCTAGAGTGACAGAAGCTTAGACCCTAGTTTATGCATTGCTTCGTAAGGGGCTGATTTGGATCCATATGTTTCATGCTATGGTTAGGTTTACCTTAATACTTTTGTTGTAGTTGCGGATGCTTGCAATAGAGGTCAATCATAATTGGGATGCTTGTTCAAGTAAGAACAACACCCAAGCACTGGTCCACCCACATATCAAATTATCAAAGTACCGAACGCGAATCATATGAACGTGATGAAAACTAGGTTGACGATATTCCCATGTGTCCTCGGGAGCGCTTTTCCTATTATAAGAGTTTGTTCCGGCTTGTCCTTTGCTACAAAAAGGATTGGGCCACCTTGCTGCACTTTATTTACTTTTGTTACTTGTTTCTCGTTACAATTTATCTTATCACAAAACTATCTGTTACCACTTGTTTCAGTACTTGCAGAGAATACCTTGCTGAAAACCGCTTATCATTTCCTTCTGCTCCTCGTTGGGTTCGACACTCTTACTTATCGAAAGGACTACGATAGATCCCCTATACTGGTGGGTCATCAAGACTCTTTTCTGGCCCTGTTGCCGGGGTGTGTAGCGCCTTTGGTAGGTGGAATTTGGTAAGGAAAAATTTATATAGTGTGCTGAAATTTACTGTCACTTGCTACTATGGAAAGTAATTCTGTGAGGGGCTTGTTCGGGGTATCTTCACCCCATCCAGTAGAGCAAAGAGTTGCTCCTCAACCAACTGAACCTATTGAAAATGAAACTCCTTTTGAATTTCCTTCGGGTATGATGGAAAAACTATTAGCTAACCCTTTTACAGGAGATGGAACAAAGCATCCTGATGAGCACTTAATATATGTGGATGAAGTTTGTGGATTATTTAAGATTGCAGGTATACCGATGATGTTGCTAAGAAGAAGGTCTTCCCTTTATCTCTGAAGGGAGACGCATTGATATGGTATAGGCTATGTGATGATATGAAATCATGGAACTATAAAAGATTGGAATTGGAATTTCAACAAAAGTATTACCCTATGCATCTTGTTCATCGTGATCGCAATTATATATATAATTTCTGGCCTCGCGAAGGAGAAAGCATCGCTCAAGCTTGGGGGAGGCTTCAATCAATGTTATATTCATGCCCCAATCATGAGCTCTCGAGAGAAATAATTATGCAAAGTATTTATGCTCGGCTTTCTGAAAACAACCGCACCATGCTCGATACTTCTTGTGCTGGCTCTTTTATGATGAAGACTATTGAATTCAGATGGAATTTATTGGATAGAATTAAACACAACTCTGAAGATTGGGACCTCGACGAAGATAAGGAGTCAGGTATGACACCTAAGTTTGATTGTGTTAAATCTTTTATGGATACCGATATTTTCTGTAAGTTTAGCACTAAATATGGACTTGACTCTGAGATAGTAGCTTCTTTCTGTGAATCTTTTGCTACTTATGTTGATCTCCCTAAGGAGATGTGGTTTAAATATCATCCTCCCATAGAAGTAAAAGTAGCTGCACCTATTAAAGTTGAAGAAAAGACTGTCACTTATAATGATCCTATTGTTCCTACTTCTTATGTTGAGAAACAACCTTTCCTTGTTAGAATAAAGGATCATGCTAAAGCTTCAACTGTTGTTAGTAAAAGCAATATTAGAACTTATACACCTCCTGAGCAAGTTAAAGTAGAACCTAATATTGCTATTGTTAAAGATCTCTTGTCTGATAATATTGATGGGCATGTTATTTAGTTCGAAGGTGAAACTGCTAGAATTGCTAAACCTTGTGATAAAGATAAACATAGACATGTGGTAGGCGTGCCTGTTATTTCTGATAAAATAGGAGATCATTGTTATCATGGCTTATGTGATATGGGTGCTAGTGCTAGTGCAATACCTATTGACTTATACAAAGAAATTATGCATGACATTGCACCTGTTGAGTTAGAAGAAATTGATGTTACTATTAAACTTGCTAATAGAGATACTATTTCACCAATGGGAATTGTTAGAGATGTTGAAGTCTTGTGTGGGAAAACTAAATATTGTGCTGATTTTCTTGTTCTTGGTTCCCCACAAGATAGCTTTTGTCCCATTATATTTGGTAGACCCTTCTTAAATACTGTTAATGCTACCATAGATTGCACAAAAATGTTGTTACTATTGGCTTGGATGATATGGTTCATGAGTTTAATTTCTCTAAATTTAGTAAACAACATCGTGAGGAAGAATTACCTAGTAAGGATGAAATTATTGGTCTTGCTTCTATTGCTGTACCTCCTAGTGATCCTTTAGAACACTATTTGCTAGACCATGAAAATGATATGTTCATGAATGAAAGAAGGGAAATAGATGAAGTATTCTTTAAACAGGAACCTATTCTGCAACACAATTTGCCTGTTGAAATTTTAGGGGATCCTCCTCCACCCAAGGGTGATCCCGTGTTTGAGCTTAAACCTTTGCCTGATAATCTTAAATATGCTTATCTTGATGAAGAGAAGATATGTCCTGTTATTATTAGTGCTAACCTTTCAGAGCATGAAGAAGAAAGATTATTGAAAACTCTGAAGAAGCACCGTGCTGCTATTGGATATACTCTTGATGATCTTAAGGGCATTAGTCCCAGTCTATGTTAACATAAAATAAATTTGGAAGCAGATGCCAAACCAGTTCGTGATCCTCAACGATGTCTGAATCCTAAAATGAAAGAAGTGGTAAGAAAAGAAATACTCAAGCTTCTAGAGGCAGGTATAATCTATCTCGTTGCTGATAGTCAGTGGGTGAGTCCTGTCCATTGTGTTCCTAAGAAGGGAGGTATTACTGTTGTTCCTAATGATAAAGATGAATTGATTCCACAAAGAATTATCACAGGTTATAGGATGGTAATTGATTTTCGCAAATTAAATAAAGCTACTAAGAAAGATCATTACCCCTTACATTTTATTGATCAAATGCTAGAAAGATTATGCAAACATACACACTATTGCTTTCTAGATGGTTATTCTGGTTTCTCTCAAATACCTGTGTCGGCTAGAGATCAATCAAAGACTACTTTTACATGCCCTTTTGGTACTTTTGCTTATAGACGTATGCCTTTTGGTCTATGTAATACACCTGCTACCTTTCAAAGATGCATGATGGCTATATTCTCTGACTTTTGTGAAAAGATTTGTGAGGTTTTCATGGATGATTTTTCCATCTATGGTTCCTCTTTTGATGATTGCTTGAGCAATCTTGATCGAGTTTTGCAGAGATGTGAAGAAACTAATCTTGTCTTGAATTGGGAAAAATGCCACTTTATGGTTAATGAAGGTATTGTCTTGGGGCATAAAGTTTCTGAAAGAGGTATTGAAGTTGATAAAGCCAAGGTCGATGCAATTGAAAAGATGCCATGTCCCAAGGACATCAAAGGTATAAGAAGTTTCCTTGGTCACGGCGGATTTTATAGGAGGTTCATTAAGGACTTCTCAAAAATTATCGGCCTCTGAATAATTTATTGCAAAAAGATATACCATTTGTCTTTGATGATGATTGTGTAGAAGCATTTGAAATACTTAAGAAAGCATTAGTCTCTGCACCTGTTGTTCAGCGACCTGATTGGAATTTACCCTTTGAAATTATGTGTGATGCTAGTGATTATGCTGTAGGTGCTGCTCTAGGGCAAAGAGTTGATAATAAATTAAATGTTATTTATTATGCCAGTAAGACTCCAGACAATGCTCAAAGAAATTATGCTACTACTGAAAAAGAGCTTTTAATAGTTGTATTTGCTTGTGATAAGTTCAGACCTTATATTGTTGATTCTAAAGTAACTATTCACACTGATCATGCTGCTATTAAATACCTTATGGAAAAGAGAGATGCTAAACCTAGACTTATTAGATGGGTTCTCTTGCTACAAGAATTTGATTTGCATATTGTTGATAGAAAGGGAGCTGAGAACCCCGTTGCAGACAACTTGTCTAGGTTAGAGAATGTTCTTGATGACCCACTACCTATTAATGATAGCTTTCCTGATGAACAATTAAATGTTATAAGTACTTCTTGTAGTACTCCATGGTATGCTGATTATGCTAATTATATTGTTGCTAAGTTTGTACCACCTAGCTTCACATACCAGCAAAAGAAAAAGTTTTTCTATGATTTAAGACATTACTTTTGGGATGACCCACATCTTTATAAAGAAGGAGTAGATGGTGTTATTAGACGTTGTGTACCTGAGCATGAACAGGAACAGATCCTACGCAAGTGTCATTCTGAGGCTTATGGAGGACACCATGCTGGAGATAGAACTGCACATAAGGTATTGCAATCTGGTTTTTATTGGCCTACTCTCTTCAAGGATGCCCGTAAGTTTGTCTTGTCTTGTGATGAATGTCAAAGAATTGGTAATATTAGAAGACGTCAAGAAATGCCTATGAATTATTCTCTTGTTATTGAACCGTTTGATGTTTGGGGCTTTGATTATATGGGACCTTTTCCTGCCTCTAATGGATACACACATATTTTAGTTGCTGTTGATTATGTTACTAAGTGGGTAGAAGCTATTCCAACTAGTAGTGGTGATCATAACACTTCTATTAAAATGCTTAAGGAAGTTATTTTCCCGAGGTTTGGAGTCCCTAGATATTTAATGACTGATGGTGGTTCACACTTTATTCATGGTGCTTTCCGTAAAATGCTTGCTAAATATGATGTTAATCATAGAATTGCATCTCCTTATCACCCTCAGTCTAGTGGTCAAGTAGAGTTGAGCAATAGAGAGCTCAAATTAATTTTGCAAAAGACTGTAAATAGGTCTAGAAAGAATTGGTCTAAGAAACTTGATGCATTATGGGCTTATAGAACTGCATACAAAAATCCTATGGGTATGTCTCCGTATAAAATGGTTTATGGAAAACCATGTCACTTACCTATTGAACTAGAACATAAGGCATATTGGGCTATTAAAGAGCTCAACTATGATTTCAAACTTGTCGGTGAAAAGAGGTTATTTGATATTAGCTCACTCGATGAATGGAGAACCCAAGCTTATGAAAATGCCAAGTTGTTTAAAAAAAGTTAAAAGATGGCATGACAAAAGGATACAAAAGCGTGAGTTTAATGTTGGTGATTATGTATTGCTATACAACTCTTGTTTAAGATTTTTTGCAGGGAAACTTCTCTCTAAATGGGAAGGCCCCTATGTTGTCGAAGAGGTCTATCGTTCCGGTGCCATAAAAATCAACAACTTCGAGGGCACAAATCCGAAGGTGGTAAACGGTCAAAGAATCAAACATTATATCTCAGGTAATCCCATAAATGTTGAAACCAATATTATTGAAACCGTAACCCCGAAGGAATACATAAGGGACACTTTTCGGAACGTTTCAGACTCCGAAAAGGAATAGGTATGTGGTACGGTAAGTAAACCGACTCCAAAACAATTTTTAAGGCAATATTTCTCCGTTTTGGAATATTTAGAAAAATAGAAAAATAAGTAGCAGCCGGACACGAGGGCCCCACGAGGGTGGTGGGCGTGCCCTACCCCTCTGGGCCTGCCCCCCTACCTCGTGAGCACCTCGTGTGCCTTCCGGACTCCGTTTTCTTGCACGTTACGTATTTTGGTAGGTAAAAATTCATTATATAACCTCCCGAAGGTTTTGACTCCCGTATCACGCAAACCTCCTCTGTTCTTGTTTCGAGCTGTTTTCTGTCAAGGTTTTCCAGGCTAGGCATCATGTCATCTCCGTCCTCCAACAATGGTGAAAACGATGCTTGGCTAATGAAGATAGATCTGAAGAGGGAAGAACCCACGAGGGTCAACAAGGATGAAAGGATCAAGAAGGCCACGGAGGATCAAGCTCCAGCAGCAAAAGACATACTCCAACTTGATCATAACCTTCTTACCCCAACTGAGATCGAAGCCTTCAAGATGATTGAGTTAGCTCGTATACAAAACAAGTATCTCACACAAGAAAATATTTTGTTGAAGGAGCATATTGTTGCACTCAAGGACATTATTCGCAAGCTGGAGGACCTCTTACGCTCGATGTGCGATTATCCGTCACCTCCAGCTTCTTCACCGACGAAGGAGATATAATCACATGGGTATGGGCACTCCCCTTGGCAGCTGCCAAGCTTGGGGGAGGTGCCACGGTATCGTATCACAATCACAACTCCTATCTTTACCGTTTTTTCTTAGTTCGATCCTATTAGAAGTATCTTGGTCTAGTAGAATAAAGTTTATGGCATGATCTAGTTTTGAGTTTGCTTTATGATCTCTCTTTGTAATCGAGACCATGAGCTATATATAATAAAGACTAGTGTTGAGTCAAGGGCTTGATTATTTTGCCATGATCTTGCGTGAATAAAAGAAAAGAGAGAAGAATAAAAAGAAACAAAAAAAAGTTCATATTGATCTTATTGAGAGTAATGACTTCACATAGAAGAGTATGTTGATTAAAAGTTGTTGGGAGTTGACAGACATAGCTTTGGTCATTGTTGCAATCAATAGGAAGTAATAAGGAAAGAGAGGTTTTCACATATAGATATATTATCATTGACATCTTTTATGATTGGGAGCACTCATTAAAATATGACATGCTAAAGGGTTGATGTTGGACAAGGAAGACAACGTAATGAGTTATGTCTTTCTTATATCTGAGATAAAGTATGTTGTCATGGATCCTATAACTTGTTGAGCTTGCCTTTCCCCCTCATGCTAGCCAAATTCTCAGCACCAAGTAGAAATACTACTTGTGCTTCCAAATACCCTTAAACTAGTTTTGCCATGAGAGTCCACCATATCTACCTATGGATTGAGTAAGATCCTTCAAGTAAGTTTTCATCGGTGCAAAGCAATAAAAATTGCTCTAAATATGTATGATTGATTGGTGTGGGATAAATAAGCTTCAGACTGCATAATAAAGGTTCATATAACAAGGGGCAATATAAAGTGACATTCTTTCGCATTGAGATTTTATGCATCCAACCATAAAAGTGCATGGCAACCTCTGCTTCCCTCTGCGAAGGGCCTATCCTTTATTATTATCTTCTACCTTATGCAAGAGTCATGGTGATCTTCACCTTTTCTTTTTCATTTTATCCTTTGGCAAGCTCAGCATGTTGGAAAGAACATGATATATATATATATATATCTAATTGGATGTAGGGGGAGCATGAACCATTATTGTTGACATTACCCTTGAGGTAAAAGGTTGTAGGGCAAAACTATAAGCCCCTATCTTTCTCTGTGTCCGATTAAAACTTCATAATCACAAGTATTGCGTGAGTGTTAGCAATTATGGAGGACTAAATGATAATTGAGTATGTGGACTTGCTTTTTAGGTCTGACATAGACTCTTTCCGATGTTATCATAAATTGCAATTGCTTCAATGACTGAGATTATAGTTTGTTGGAGCCCAATAAGGTTTATGATTTATACTTTTGCATTGTGAATAGATCATCACTTGAACATAAGTAATCATATGAAAAAATCTATATATGTTGCTGTTATGAGAATAATCATGATGCCTTCATGTCCGTATTTTATTTTTATCGACGCCTCTACCTCTAAACATGAGGACATATTTATTGTTATCGGCTTTTCGCTTGAGGACAAGCAAGGTCTAAGCTTGGGGGAGTTGATACGTCCATTTTGCATCATGCTTTTGTATCGATATTTATTGCATTATGGACTGTTATTTCACTTTATGTCACAATACTTATGGCTATTCTCTCTTATTTTACAAGGTTTACATAAGGAGGGAGAATGCCGGCAGTTGGAATTCTGGGCTGGAAAAGGAGCAAATATTAGAGACCTATTCTACACAACTCAAAAGTCCTGAAACTCCACGGAACATCTTAAAATAAATAAAGAAAAATCCTCGCCAAAGATGAAGGCCAGGGGGCCCACACCCTGCTCACGAGGGTGGGGGGCGCCCCCCCTAGGGCGCGCCCCTACCTCGTGGGCCCCCTGGTGGCTCTCCGACGTCCATCTTCTCCTATATGAAGTCTTTCGATGAGAAAAAAATTAGAAGGAACCTTTCGGGACGAGACTCCACCGCCACGAGGCGGAACCTTGGCGGAACCAATCTAGAGCTCCGGCAGAGCTGTTCTGCCGGGGATACTTCCCTCCGGGAGGGGGAAATCATCACCACCGTCATCACCAACGCTCCTCTCAGGAGAGGGCAATCTCCATCAACATCTTCACCCGCACCATCTCATCTCCAAACCCTAGTTCATCTCTTGTATCCAATTCTTGTCTCAAAGTCCAGGATTGTGCTAGTAGGTTGCTAGTAGTGTTGATTACTCCTTGTAGTTGATGCTAATTGGTTTCTTTGGTGGAAGATCATATGTTCAGATCCTATATGCATATTATTACCCCTCTGATTATGAACATGAATATGCTTTGTGAGTAATTACGTTTGTTCCTGAGGGCAAGGGAGAAGTCTTGCTATTAGTAGTCATGTGAATTTGGTATTCATTTGATATTTTGATAAGATGCATGTTGTCTAGCCTCTAGTGGTGTTATGTGAACGTCGACTACATAACACTTCACCATTATTTGGGCCTAGAGGACGGCATTGGGAAGTAATAAGTAGATTATGGGTTGCTAGAGTGATAGAAGCTTAAACCCTAGTTTATGCGTTGCTTCGTAAGGGGCTGATTTGGATCCATATGTTTCATGCTATGGTTAGGTTTACCTTAATACTTTTGTTGTAGTTGCAGATGCTTGCAATAGAGGTTAATCATAAGTGGGATACTTGTTCAAGTAAGAACAGCACCCAAGCACCGGTCCACCCACATATCAAATTATCAAAGTATCGAACGCGAATCATATGAACGTGATGAAAACTAGCTTGACCATATTCCCATGTGTCCTCGGGAGCGCTTTTCCTATTATAAGAGTTTGTTCCGGCTTGTCTTTTGCTACAAAAAGCATTGGGCCACCTTGCTGCACTTTATTTACTTTTGTTACTTGTTGCTCGTTACAATTTATCTTATCACAAAACTATCTGTTACCACTTATTTCAGTACTTGCAGAGAATACCTTGCTGAAAACCGCTTATCATTTGCTTCTGCTCCTCGTTGGGTTCGACACTCTTACTTATCGAAAGGACTACGATAGATCCCCTATACTTGTGGGTCATCATCTGGTGCACCGCAAAACGGAGGAAACAGATCTCCTATGGTCGAAACGGGGGTCCTGTTGATCGGGAGGGGTGTGGCGTACCGCAAAACGAAGGAAACAGACTTGTGTTGGAGCGCTACGGTCGAAACGGGGGTCCTGTTCATCGGGAGGGGTGTGGCATACCGCAAAATGGGACTCCACGGGATACTGTTCATCTCCACCGTCGACCTCCTCCAGCCTCCATGGGCTCCTGTTCATCCAGCCTCCACCGCGTGCTACTCCACCAGCTACTGTTCAACCACCCCTCCACCCTCTACTGTTCATCCTGCCCTCCACGCCACGGGGTCCTGTTCAACCACCCCTCCACGGGCGCCCCTCCATCGTCTACTGTTCATCCATCCCTCCACACCACGGGGTCCTGTTCATCCACCCCTCCACGGGCACCCCTCCACCGTCTACTGTTTATCCAGCCCTCCACCACACCACGGAGTCCTGTTCATCCAGAGGCAATGCCACCGCTAACTGTTCATCCAACCCCCCCCCCCCCCACAACGCTCACTTTTCATCCCATCGATCGGCTTCAGTTAGCAGCAGTAGCGAAGGAATCGCTCGATCGGGTTCAGTTAACAGCCATCGATCGATCGCTCGGGTTCAGTAATGCGTAGCCTGCAGTGCAATCGCTCGGGTTCAGTTAGAGCCCAACGCCTCACTCGGGTTCAGTTAGAGCCAACGCCTCGCACACACATGCGTACGTGTACGAGAGAAACGCGCATTGCTCGGCCCCCGACCTCCCACCATAACCGGGAACTCCCCGAAATTTTCCTCGCCCTTGCTTCTACCACCATTTTTTCCGTCATGGACGGCCCAAAGAATGTCATGCAGCTGTGGCTCCGGCCCGCCTAGGACGAAAAGCCCATTTTCTTTCATGATTTTTTGTCATAGAAGTAGGAGCCCACCACATCTATGATGATACCGGGTTTTGTCACAATTATCGTCATAGAAGTGTCATATGTATGACAGAAATTTTTTTTTTCGGCCCAAAATGTCACAGATGTGTCTTTTTTTTGTAGTGTGAAGAGATGACCGGCAAATTCATCATCAAGAACATCCTAAGAGCTTTGGACGGAAAATATGATACTGTATGTACATTGATTCAAATGATGCCCAATTACAAAGATCTCAAGCCAACGGAAGTCATTGGAAGAATTGTTGCTCATGAGATGTCACTCAAGGATAAGGAGGAGCTCCATAACAAGTCAAGTGGTGCTTACAAAGCCTCATGTGAAGCTCCCACATCATCAAGTGAGAAACAAACCTTCAATGAAGAATTGAGCCTAATGGTGAAGAACTTCAACAAGTTCTACAAGAGTAGAAGCAAAGAGAGAAGTTCCAAGTCAAGGTCCTACAATGACAAAAGATCTTCTAGTCGAGAGCGAAATTGCTACAATTGTGGAAGACCCGGACACTATTCCAATGAGTGTACGACACCCTACAAAAGAAGAGAAGATTCTCCAAAAAGAAGAAGTAGAAGAGAAGAATCACCATCAAGAGAGAGAAGGAGTAGAGATGATCGTTATGAACAAAGAACATCTCGGAGAAGCAAAGATTCGGAAAGGAAGGACAAGTCATCAAGGAGCTACACAAAACGAAGACATCAAGCCCATGTTGGTGAATGGGTATCCGGCTCCAACCCCGACAATCACTCCGGGAGAAGCTATCACTCCGACTCCGAATATACTCAAGATGAAGGTGTTGCCGGTCTAGCACTTGTGTCAACCAACTCCTATGAAATATTTGATTCACCAAATGAAGGACTTCGAAGATGCTTCATGGCTAAAGGCCCAAAGGTATCACACCCCGAGTATGTTGATTTCAATAGTGATGAAGATGACTTGTTAGGTGATGATGATTTACTTGTTGACAACTCTAGTGATGAATACTATGATGAAACGTCAATTAATCATGCTAATCAAGATAAAACGAATGACAATGATAAGGAGAAGATTGAGTTTCTAACTAAAGAACTAAAACCTCTTAAGTTAGCTCATGAAACTATCTTAGGAGATCATCGAGAACTTTTAAGGACTCATGAGAAATTACGTTTTGAAAAACTCAACCTTGAACAAGAGCATGAGTTCTTAAAGGCAATCAATGATGATCTTCGCAAGAAAATTTCTTCTTACATTGCCAAGCGTTTACTCTTATCCACTTACATGCCTCAAGTCAAGTCTAGTAACAAGAACAAGAAAGATTCTTCCTCTAGTAGTAACAATAATCATGCTAAATCTAATGTTGTTGCTTCTAGTAGTTCTCTTGATTCCCCTAATGATTCTCTTAGCCAAGTTACACTTGAGAAAGAAAATAGCTTATTGAAGGGAATTATAGAGAAAGGTGTTTACAAGAGCCTTGCCAGGAGTAAGCAATTCGAGGAAATTGTACGCAAGCAAGGAAGGCACCGGAAGAACCAAGGTGTCGGTTTTGAATGGAAGTTCAATGCCAATGGAGTTGAGTGGGAAGAAGATCAATACCCCAAGACGAAGTTTGTTCCTCAACAAGAGAAGTATGATCCTACTTCCTTCAAAGGGACACGAGCTCAAGATGATCTTCCACCACAAGATCACAAGCAAAAAGGCAAGGATAAGCTTCAAGAGGAAATTGATGCTTTCGAAGAAGCACCCAAGGCCTTGGTCAAGTGGGTTCCCAAGACTACATCAAGTTCTACTTCATCAAGTACGACTACAACTCCAAGGATTCCCATCAAGATGATGTGGATCCCGAAGAAAAAGAACTAGAGAGTTCTTGAGGGTGACTCCGCCAACATACTTCACTCTTATCATTTTGGCAAGAACAAGTGCAATCAACTTCCACATCTTGCACTAGTTCAAGGAGTCACAAAACCTCTTGTTGGTAAGACAAGGGACAAGGTAACCTAATGCTTTCATAGACATCATCTTGTGTGTGCATCACTCTATGTCTACGGATATCCTTGTTTGTTCCTTGTGGGACTAACCCGTGTAGGTATTGAAAGTGCAACTCACTCCAAAGGATTGCTCCAAATGATCTACATCAACATTGAGCATCCACATCTTCAACACCTACATGAAGTCATCATCGACAAAACCCAAGGTTAGTTCATCCCTCTTAGGGGGGATCTCACATCTGGGGGAGCTTTACTCTAAAATTGAGCTAAAGCAACTCTAATGGTGTGAACACAACAATGCTTTATGTAAAAATGGTAACCCCATTTGTTCTTAAACGATGAGTATGACCTATGATCGAATGTTCTCATTTGACTCCTAAGTCAATATACTCATATATAGACGACCTAGTCATCGCAAATTGCTTGATAGATGCTAGAATTGGTTGTGCATGTTTTGCCACATATTTCATTTGCCATTTTATTGTGTGAGCATGTTGGTTGCATAGTTTACTCATTCGAGGACATCCACTTGTTGTTTTGATTGTTTGGTTCCTTTTTCTTTTGCCAAGTGGATGGACAAGAATGCCTTCTCTAGCTATCTATGCTTTTCTCGTCTCAAACTCTATTCATGCTACATCACAAAGTTTGATCAAGTCAGATTCGAACCACTCTGTGTGAGGAGCACTCGGAGTCCCCGATTCGTCATAGACTTAAACTGCCAAAACTTCTTTATGCGTTTCGGTCTGACCGATTCATCCATTTCGGTCATACCGAGATCACTAAGTCGATCTAGGTTTTCAATCTCAGTGCAACTGATTTGAACTTTTCGGTCACACCGAGTTTCAGTAACTGCTTGTAGTTATGAATCTCGGTGCCACCGAGTTGTTCCACTCTGTCACACCGACAGAGTCAGGCTATATTTATCCGCGGCCCAAAATTTGGAAAATTTTCTGAACCTCTTCGCCCGCGCTCAGCCTACTCAGCCTCCCAGGGTCTCCGGATCGTCCTCCTCATCGCCAGCTGCCTCCCGCCGCCGGTCTCCACCGCCGTCAACGGGAATCATCTCCGCCGTTGCCGCCGTAGCAAGTCCATCGCCGCACTAGGGTATGGACTTGATCCTTATGCTATTCCCCCCTCCGATTCTTAGCACATTGTTTTGCCATGTATCTTGCCATGATTGAGATCACTCTATCCAGCGAAATCACTCGTAGTTTAGTCATGAATTGAAAATTTAGGGTTAGGTTTCCGCCGAAACCATCTCAGATCGACCGAGTTGTTGAAATCGGTTCCACCGATTTGGTTAAGGCCATTGCACATGTGGTTCTTGGTCTGACCAAGAATTGCAAATCGGTGTGACCGAGTTCAATACTTTGTGAAACCCTAACAGTCTCGGTGCCACCGAACTGTGACTCGGTCTGACCGAGTTCACTAGTTTAGGTTCCAAAAGCTGCTTCGGTATCACCGAGTATGCAAATCGGTAGATCCAAAATGCTTTCTGTGGAAAACTAAAACCAAGTTTTTAACTCATTCTTTTGCAAAAACCTCTGTACTTTGTGATGCTTATCAAATCTACCTCATCTATAATCTATTCACAGGGTCTGCTGTCAGTGTTTGCATCATGTTGGATCAGAGTGACAGTCAGAACAAGTCTAAGGAGCAAGTGAACATGAGTGAGGGCACTAGTCCCTCTAGCAGCTTTGATGAAGGAAGCAGGAGTACACCCAGCAACTTGCCTAAGGCAGCCACCAGGACCAGAAAGAAGAAAACCTTAGATTCTGAGGATGAGGACTATGTTGCTATTGAGGAAGAGGCCACCTCAAAGAGGAAAGTCCTAAAAAAGGAATATGGCACCGCTGCTGCCACTAAGCCAGGGATGAAGCAAAAGGTTCCTGCCAAGAGAGTTCCCATGTCAAAAGCCAGAACATCCACTCAAGAGACTTTGGGATCTGCACCCAAAGAACAGGTTGTGGTAGAAAAGAAAAGAAAGGAAAGGCTCAAGAAGACCACTGCCAGAGTGCTTGGGAGATCTTAAATAATGAAAGACTCTGAAGAAGAGGAAGAGGAAGAGGATGCAGCACCAGCACCCAAAGCTCCAAAGCTTATGGGAGATGCTATATGGGCAGGGGCTACTCCATCTAAGCCTAAGACTGCTGCTCCAGCTCCAAAGCCAAAACCCAAGAGGAGCACCAAGAACATCCCTACTGATGAGAAGAACAAGGCCCCAGTGCCTCAAGCTGCTGAAGAAGAAGATGATTATGTCGTTTTGAGAAAGTTGAAGCCCAAAATTCCAGATCACAATGATGCTCACCCGGTTGCAGAGAACATGAAAATCAGAAAGTATTCAGGTTTATAGCTATGGAGAGAGTCTGATCCATATGCCACCAGGAGAAGGACTGCTGTGGACTATAGGTTCCATACAAAGGAACAACATGACTTCTATGAGACCATCTTACTTGACAAGAAGCCCATCGTGTGTGACATGACATGGGTAGACTGGAAATTCATTGAGGAAAATGAAGATCACTTCCCTGGTGTATATGACAGCTTCAAGGCATGTGGAGTCAATGAGTTTGTGGCTCAGAAGCTCACAAAGTGGAATGATGAGCTTATTATGCAGTTCTACTCCACAGCTCATTTCTACCTAGATGGAAGAATTGTCTAGATGTCTGAAGGTACGAGGTACCAGTCAACGGTTGAAGAATGGGCAAAATTGATCAATGCTCCTGAGGAGAGTGAAAATGACTTGGATGTCTATGCCAAGAAGAAGAAGGATCACAACAGCATGGCACATATGTACAAAGAGATCCCAGATGCTTCTCTTGAGACACACAAGTTTGGATCAGTACATCACCTTCTGTCAGGCTTGCCAACAATCAACTGGATCCTCAGGCACACTCTCTTGCCAAAGTCAGGTGATCACAAGATGATCAGAGGCCATGCAATTAACTTGCTTCACATATTTGATGTGCCTCAAAAGTTCAAAGTCATGAGCCTCATTGTGGAAACCATTAAGAGAACAGCTGCAGATCAGAAGAGAAGTTGTGGGTATACCCCACAGATTCAGGAGCTAATCAACTCCAAGATGGGCACTGGCACATATCTCCTGGACAAGGAACACATGCCCATCTACCCAGACTTTGAGGACAATACTGTGGTGATGGATGAGAATGAACCATCTTCTGTGCAAGCACAAGCCAAGAGGGAGAAGGCAAGGGCTGAAAAGGCTGCAAAGATGCCAACCACTGAAGAGGCATCTCACTATCTTCTGAAGAGAAAGCAAGATCAGCTTGGCTACTTGATTGCCTCCACTCTGAGGATTGAGAAGGGATTGACCACCCTGACTCAAAACCAGGAGAGCTTGGAGAGGATCATGGAGCAGAAGTTCTATGACTTAGATGTGAAGGTCACTGAGATCCAGTCAGTTGTTGAGCAACTACAGGATGAAGTGCAGGAGAAGAAGGGCAAGTCTACCACTGATGCTTTTGCTAGAGTGCCTAGAGGACAGATATCTGCTGCAGTGCCTGTCACAGACACCAGAGCAACTTCATCTGCACCAGCTACAGCTTCAGTGCCACCAGCTCCAGCACCCACTCCACCAGCTCCATCTACATCAACTGATGCCTTCGTCCTTGGCGTGTTATCTACACCACCACCTGAAGACCAAGCCTGAGAGTCGATCTAGCACTATGCATTTTTTATGAACTTTTTGGTAACTTGTTGCCAAAGGGGGAGAAAATGTATAGATCATAGGCTTCGAGAGAGAGTGTTGCTTTTTATTCTCTCTTTTTGTTTGGTGGTTAAACTTTGTTTATTTGCTTGGTTGCGATACTCTATGTTTGTGTGTGATACTTGGATGATCATGTGTTTGATCATATGCTACCTTAATGCTTGTTGGATGACATTATCTTTTTATATCCCCATATATGATCATTCACTTTGCTTGGTGATGAGTGCATGTATTTCATTATTACCATTTTGAGCGCTCCATCAAGATGTATGTGACATGGAAGAGTAACCCATGTTCCTAACTCATTGTGCATTTGTAGTCCAAAGCAAATCTTAAACTATGCACAAATTTAGGGGGAGCTCTTGCTTTTCACATAGTTCTCAAAGCGAAAATGTTTTTCACTCTTATTATCATTTGTTGAAGCTTTGATCTATATGTTTTCATCAATTACCAAAAAGGGGGAGATTGAAAGTGCAACTATCCCTAGGTGGTTTTGGTAATTCCTAACAACATATAGCTCATTGAGCTAATGCTATTTCAAGATTAATATCTCAGGAAAGCTCAATGATTGGCATGGCATGGATGAGAAAAGTGGACCCCTCTAAATGCTAAGGACGAAAGGATTGGCTCAAGCTCAAAGCTCAAGACTCTACATTTTCTATTTTAGTGATCCAAGATCACATTGAGTCTATAGGAAAAGCCAATACTATCAAGGAGGGATGAGGTGTTGCTTAATGAGGCTCTTGCTCAAAATGCTTAGTAATATGCTCCAAAACCCTCAACTACTTTCTCACATCCACATATGACCTAAACCAAAAGTCAAACTCGGCCCCACCGATTCTTTCTATCCGGCGCCACCGAGTTTCAAATGTCATAGCCACTGCCACAAACCCTAGGCAAATCGGTCTCACCGATAGGGATCTCGGTCTCACCGAGATGGGATTGTAATCTCTCTGTTTCCCTTCGTAACATTTTGGTCTTACCGAGATGAGCGATCGCTCCCACCGAGATTGCAATGTAAACTCTCTGTTTTCCCTTCGTAACGTTTCGGTCTCACCAAAATGAGCTAGAGGTCCCACCGAGTTTACCTGACCAACTCTTTGGTTAGCTTATTACCAAAATCGGTCTAACCGAGTTTGTGTAATCGGTCTCACCAAGATTAGGTTATACCCTAACCCTAATCATATCGGTCCTACCGAGTTGCATGTCGGTCCCACCGAAAACCCTAACGGTCACTAGCTTTGCTGAATCGGTCCGACCGAGTTTAACAATTCGGTCCCACCGAGATTGGCAAGTTGTGTAACGGTTAGATTTTTGTGGAGGCTATATATACCCCTCCACCACCTCTTCATTCGTGGAGAGAGCCATCAGAACAAACCTACACTTCCAACTTACTTTTTTTGAGAGAGAACCACCTACACTTGTGTTGAGGCCAAGATATTCCATTCTTACCATATGAATCTTGATCTCTAGCCTTCTCCAAGTTGCTTTCCACTCAAATATTCTTTCCACCAAATCCATATCCTGTGAGAGAGAGTTGAGTGTTGGGGAGACTATCATTTGAAGCACTAGAGCAAGGAGTTCATCATCAACACACCATTTGTTACTTCTTGGAGAGAGGTGTCTCCTAGATTGGCTAGGTGTCACTTGGGAGCCTCCGACAAGATTGTGGAGTTGAACCAAGGAGTTTGTAAGGGCAAGGAGATCGCCTACTTCGTGAAGATCTACCGCTAGTGAGGCAAGTCCTTCATGGGCGACAGCCATGGTGGGATAGACAAGGTTGCTTCTTCGTGGACCCTTCGTGGGTGGAGCCCTCCGTGGACTCGCGCAACCGTTACCCTTCGTGGGTTGAAGTCTCCATCAACGTGGATGTACGATAGCACCACCTATCAGAACCACGACAAAAACATCCGTGTCTCCATTGTGTTTGAATCCTCCAAACCCTTCCCTTTACATTCTTGCAAGTTGCATGCTTTACTTTCCACTGCTCATATACTCTTTGCATGCTTGCTTGAATTGTGTTAAGATTGCTTGACTTTTCCAAAGTAGCTAAAATTTGCCAAGAACTAAAATTGGGAAAAGGACAAGTTTTTATTTGGTCAAGTAGTCTAATCACCCCCCCTCTAGACATACTTTCGATCCTACAAGGTGTCGCAAGCTTACTCAAAACAGAAGGTGAATCAAGTGCAGAGCTAGATGGCAGTTCCTTACCCCCACTCGTAGTTGAGGGATAAATTTTTGTTTTAGCGTCTTTCAAGTTCTTCATAATGATAAGCAGATATAAATCCCAAGTGACTCAAAGAATAGAGCTATGCTCCCCGGCAATGGCGCAAGAAAATAGTGTTGATAACCCACAAGTATAGGGGATCACAACAGTTTTCGAGGTAGAGTATTCAACCCAAATTTATTGATTCGACACAAGGGGAGCCAAAGAATATTCTCAAGTATTAGCAGCTGAGTTGTCAATTCAACCACACCTGGAAACTTAATATCTGCAACAAGGTATTTAGTAGCAAAGTAATATGACAGTAATGGTAGCGGTGGTAAAAGGTAACGGTAGCAAAAGTAATATTTTTGGTGTTTCATAGTGATGATAACAGTAGCAACGGAAAAGTAAATAAGCGAAGAACAATATATGGAAAGCTTGTAGGCAATGGATCAGTGATGGAGAATTATGCCGGATGTGGTTCATCATGTAACAGTCATAACCTAGGGTGACACAGAACTAGCTCTAGTTCATCAATGTAATGTAGGCATGTATTCCAAATATAGTCATACGTGCTTATGGAAAAGAACTTGCATGACATATTTTGTCCTACCCTCCCATGGTAGCGGGGTCCTATTCGAAACTAAGGGATATTAAGGCCTCCTTTTAATAGACTACCGGAACAAAGCATTAACACATAGTGAATACATGAACTCCTCAAACTACGGTCATCACCGGTAAGTATCCCGATTATTGTCACTTCGGGGTTAACGGATCATAACACATAATAGGTGACTATATACTTGCAAGATAGGATAATAACTCTCATATATTAAGGAAAACATAATAGGTTCAGATCTGAAATCATGGCACTCGGGCCCTAGTGACAAGCATTAAGCATAGCAAATTCATAGCAACATCAATCTCAGAACATAGTGGATACTAGGGATCAAACCCTAACAAAACTAACTCGATTACATGATAAATCTCATCCAACCCATCACCGTCCAGCAAGCCTACGATGGAATTACTCACGCACGGCGCTGAGCATCATGAAATTGGTGATGGAGGATGGTTGATGATGACGATGGCGACGGATTCCCCTCTTCGTAGCCCCAAACAGACTCCAGATCAGCCCTCCCGAGAGAGTTTAGGGCTTGACGGCGGCTCTATATCGTAAAACGCGATGAATCCTTCTCCCTGGTTTTTTTCTCCCTGAAAGTGAATATATGGAGTCAAGGTTGAGGTCGGTGGAGCGTCAGGGGGCCCACGAGGCAGGGGGCGTGCCCAGGGGGTAGGGCATGCCCCCACCCTCATGGACAGGTGGAGTCCCCCTGACATGGATCTTCCTTCCAATATTTATTATATATTCCAAAATAATTCTCGTTGATGTTCAGGTCATTCCGAGAACTTTTATTTCTGCACAAAAATAACACCATGGCAATTCTGCTGAAAACAACGTCAGTCTGGGTTAGTTCCATTCAAATCTTGCAAGTTAGAGTCCAAAACAAGGGCAAAAGAGTTTGGAAAAGTAGATACGACGGAGACGTATCAAGCATCAAGTGTTGATGGTTAACAAGACCACTAGTTTGAAGAAAAAGGGCAATGGGAAGAAGGGGAACTTCAAGAAGAATAGCAAGCAAGTTGCTGCTCAAGGGAAGAAGCCCAATTTTGGACCTAAGCTTGGAATTGAGTGCTTCTACTACAAAGGGACTGGTCACTTGGAGAGGAACTGCTCCATGTATTTGGCAGATAAGAAGGATGGCAAACTGAAAGGTATATTTGATATACATGTTATTGATGTTTACCTTAATAATGCTCGTAGTAGCACCTGGGTATTTGATACTGGTTCTGTTGCTCATATTTGCAACTCGAAAAAGGGGCTACGGATTAAACGAAGATTAGCTAAGGACGAGGTGACGATACGCGTCGGAAATAGTTCCAAGGTTGATTTTATCGCCGTCGGCATGCTACCTCTACATCTACCGTCAGGATTAGTTTTAGACCTGAATAATAGTTATTTGGTGCCAGCATTGAACATGAACATTATATCTGGATCTTGTTTGATGTGAGACGGTTATTCATTTAAATCAGAGAATAATGGTTGTTCTATTTATATGAGTAATATCTTTTATGGTCATGCACCCTTGATGAGTGGTCTATTCTTGTTGAATCTTGATTGTAGTGATACACATATTCAAAATATTGAAGCCAAAAGACAAAAAGTTAATAATCATAGTGCAACTTATTCGTGGCACTGCCGTTTAAGTCGCTGAGGAACTCCGACGGGTGACTCTTGCTATTGTATTTTTCTCCGACCTCAGGCTTGAAGGTGCGGTGGGTGGGCCACTGGAACTGCTGCAGCTCACGGGTAAAGGTTGGATAAACCACCTCGTAAGGTAGGTCACCGGCACCCCCCGGCGCTGGGTGGTCCATAGTGGATCCCGCGCGCCTATCTAACTGATGGCGCGCGTCCCGCCGCCGCTCGATAGTGGTCCGAGCGTCTTCCTGAGCTCGCTCCCAAAGGACTTGATGTTGGTTGCAGCGGGCTCGCGGGTCGGATGATGCCGTAGAAACATTGTCACCGTGGTCGCAGTGTCCTCGGTCCTCCCACCGCCGGCATGCACCAGCTCGATAGAACACCGGCACGAGGGTCCTGCTGGGTGTAGTTCATCTTTGTTGGTGAAGCTGATGAGGCTTCGAATGGTGGCCCTCGACTCGACGAGCTTCTTCGCTGCTGGAGGGGAGTCGAGGAGTAGTTGCACGCGTGCCAACGCTTCCGTTGGCGTGGGTGGCGGCGAGCTGCATGGACCGTGACGCAATCTGACTTCTAACCATGTTAGAAGGAGCTCTATCACGGTCTCGCCATCGCACGCCATTTCCGCCAGCGTCTGGGCATGCATGCCGGCCCAGTGCGTCTTGAGAGTGATGCAAAGGGCTCTTCCCGCGGCGGTGTCCGGAGGCAACGACATCGCAGCACTGCTAGTCACGCGTGTCGTGGGAAAGTCACAACACAGGCGCCAGCTGTGGCGTCCAGGAGGTCCGCGCCGCCCGTGGGAAGCACGGCCCCGCCTCCCGGGCCCAACGGCGCGCGACTCGCCGTCTCGGGCATGCACGATGCCGCTCGCCTGGCTCCGATTGCCAGAGTGTCGTGGATGCTCGCGGGTCACGCCTCCACCACCATCCGCGACCTCTCCATCACCCTCCCACGCTAGGACGGGTGGTTCGGCCCCAGACGAGCCGATCATCGTGCTCGCCTTCTTCTTGGGAGCCATCGCGACGAAGGAGTCGATGAGTTCACTTCAAAACCGGATTTTCTTAGCCTCAGCGCCCCTACCTGGCGCACCAAAGATGTCGGGGCTTAGGAACGACACCTATAGGTTCCCTCGGGGAGTCCCTTCTACGGTTGGCGGGGCGTCGGGCTGCACAAAGAACGGTCTAGAAGATCAACGCGGGGGGATTTTTATCCAAGTTCGGGCCGCAAAGATGCGTAAAACCCTAGTCCTGTTTGTGTGTATTTAGTGTTCTTGAGCTCTTGAACTAGCTGCGGTGCATGCCTAGGCCAAAAAGTCTGAATCCTCCCCCAGTACGCCTCAGGCCTCCTTTTACATGTCAAAGGGGTTGCCATAGTGGCACATAGGAGGTGGAATGTATGTACAATGTACAAGTCTATCGCCTGGCACGATAGGACAAACGCATTCAATGCGCTGCCGACATGCCCTCTTGCTTTATCGAGGATGACAAAGAAGCTCATCCATTCCGTCGCCGAGGCATGCAGCGCCAGGCTGGCTGGCTGGCTGCTGATCTGGTGCGGTGGCAGGGTCTTCATGAAGATCGGCATGCCACCACACAGGTGCTTGGCTAGTTGGCCTAGAAGTTGCATGCTGCCATGCAGGCGCTCGCCTAGTTGGCGGGCTGGCCGCCATGTCGGAACAGGCGTGGGGCAGTGAAACTCTGGCAGGTGCGGGTCTGGCCTCGGTGTCGGTGTCAAAACCGGCGGATCTCGGTAGGGGGTCCTAAACTGTGCGTCTAAGGTCGATGGTAACAGGAGACAGGGGACACAGTGTTTACCCAGGTTCGGGCCCTCTCTATGGAGGTAATACCCTACTTCCTGCTTGATTGATCTCAATGAATAGGAGTATTACAAGAGTTGATCTACCACGAGATTGTGATGGCTAAACCCTAAAAGTCTAGCCTGTCTAACTATGATTATTATTCAAGCTGTCTACAGACCTAGCCCTTCGGTTTATATAAACACCGAGGGGATCTAGGGTTACATAAGGTCGGTTATAGAGAAAGGAATCTTCATATTTGGTCGCCAAGCTTGCCTTCAACGCCAAGGAGAGTCCCATCCGGACACAGGCAGAGTCTTCGGTCTTTGTATCTTCACGGCCCATCAGTCTAGCCCATATCCAATAGGGCGGATGCCCGAGGACCCCTTAGTCCAGGACTCCCTCAGTAGCCCCTGAACCAGGCTTCAATGACAAGGTGTCCGGCGTGCAGATTGTCTTCGGCATTGCAAGGCGGGTTTCCCTTTCTGAATACTCCAAGATAGTCTTCGGATGAAACAAAACGTGTCTGGATCTGCAACACAAGTACCACACACACAGCCGTGGAGAGTATAATTTTTCATGAGTCCAACCTGCTGACAACTTTTGTAACGTGACATCACGTTTGCCCGGTCATTATTTTGAACCGTTTCCTGCCTGCCGTTCCATGTTTCAAGGCATGGTTTTTATTGGCACATTCTGTCGAAGCAGAGACCGCGTCCTCTTATTAGGGGATCCTCATTAATACAAGCGTGGGTAACCCAACCGTTCTGCTGGAAAGATTCCTTAGCAATAGGCAGGTTTTCAGGCTTAGGAGGAGGTGTTCAATACCCGTTGCCTTTATAAAGGAACCAAGGGCCGTCTTTTTACGCCAAACCTCTCCTCAGCCTTTCCAACCTCGAGTTCTAGCACCCAAGGTTCGACTTCATTGCTTCAAGCTTCCCCATCATGTCCGGACCCAGCCCTCAAGGCCGATGGGTGGCTTCCTCCATCGCAGAGGAGGATATTGCAAAGCTTCGGGTGGCCAGATACCTGACCGCGGAGATCCCCCACAGGCTTCCTGCTCAAGGACAGGTTATTCCGGCCCCCAGATCTGGTGAGAGGGTCGTAGTCATCTCTCACTTCCTCCGAGGGCTAGGGTTCGCTCTCGACCCCTTCGTCCCGGGGCTAATGTTTTATTACAGACTAGATTTTCATGATCTAGCTCCAGATTCTTTCCTTCACGTCTCAGCGTTTATCATCACATGTGAGGCCTTCCTCCGAATCCCCCACACTTCAGCTTATGGCTGAAGACCTTTAGTGTGAAGCCGAAGTAGTCGACGGGGAACAGGCAGAGTGCTGCGGTGCTGTAGTAAGCAAGCTTACCAACACTCCCTGGCCAAAAGGCTCTTTCACCGAAACTTCCAACCAATGGCAGCGAGAGTGGTTTTACGTCACGGAACCCCATAGTACCAAGTGGGCAGCTATACCTGTGTTCCGTTTCGGCCCTCCATTACAGCTTGCATCATGGATCAATAAGGGGCTGGATTGGGGATCAGTTGATGAAGTGCAGACTCTACAGAGCCGCATCTGAACCCTCCTCGATAAGTACATCGATCTTGTTAGTGTGATCCAAGTAATGCTAGTCCACCGAATCCTGCCATGCCAACGTAGGCCTCTCCACATGTGGGAGTTTAATCTGGAAGGACCACGGACCCTCCAACACTTCTTCGGCGCTACGCACAAAGGGATGTGGAAGATGTTTTTTGGGAAATAAAAACATTGGCCGGACACCACTATAGACGTCGGCCTTGACTGCAACCATCCGGATACCCCGGTAAGTACTTGTCTTTCGAACACTTTGTAGTTAAGTATACCATAATAAGTTACCGAGCAAAATATGTTCTTCCAGGGCTGGATAAAGAAAGCGGAACTAATTAGGTGTTCGGCCCCCCTTCCCGAAGCCTCAGCGCATCCTGTATTAACAAGGATGCTGGCCCCGACACCATACCAGATGCCTGTGAAGGAGGGCAAGGCGGAGAGTGGGAGGACCAAAGATGGCCTCTATCCCGGAGGTATATCAGACATTGTGTCCGGGGGAATCAAGATTCCATCGTCCGAGGACAAAAGTGAAGGGGAAGTCAACGTCTCTCCCCCCCTATGGAAAGAAAAGGGCCGCCTCCAAAGGTTGGGAGGAAAAGGCTCCTAAACGAGGCAAGATGCCTCTGTCGGGTGGCTCGGGCTTGGAGGACGATGTCATCACGCAGTCCCATGACGAGGATAAGCCTCGGGCCGAATCGTAAGTGGACAAGGCTGTTTTAAACATGTCCCGTTCCTTTCTTGTAACATCTAGAATAAATGTTTCTTGCAGTTCGGCACGTAGTCTTCCTCAACAATCCTCTTCATCGGGTGATCTCCGCCCAGAAATGATGGAAAGCAAGACGCCTCCACTGATCTCCTCACCCAATAGGGCGGATGACTTCGAGGTGTCGTTGCGGAGGGTCTTGATACGTCTCCAACGTATCTATAATTTTTAATTGTTCCATGCTATCATATTACCTGTTTTGGATGTTAATGGGCTTATTTATACACTTTTATATTATTTTTGGGACTAACCTACTAACCCAAGGCCAAGTGCAAATTGCTGTTTTTTGCCTATTTCAGTGTTTCGTAGAAAAGGAATATCAAACGGAATCGAAACGGAATGAAACCTTTAGGAGAGTTATTGTTGGAACAAACGTGATCCAGGGGACTTGGAGTAGACGTCAAGAAAGAAATGAGGTGGCCATGAGGCAGGGAGGCGCGCCATCCCCCTGGGTGCGCCCCCACCCTCGTGGGCCCCTCGCAGCTCCACCGACCTACTTCTTCCTCCTATATATATCCATATACCCTGAAAAAATCCAGTAGCACCACGAAACCCTATTTCCATTGCCTCAACCTTCTGTACCCAAGAGATCCCATCTTGGGGCCTTTTCCGGAGCTCCGCCGGAGGGGGAATCGATCACGGAGGGCTTCTACATAAACACCATAGCCTCTCCATTGATGTGTGAGTAGTTTACCTCAGACCTTCGGGTCCATACTTATTAGCTAGATGGCTTCTTCTCTCTCTTTGGATCTCAATACAAAGTTCTCCTCGATCTTCTTGGAGATCTATTCCATGTAACTCTTTTTGCGGTGTGTTTGTCGAGATCCGATGAATTGTGGGTTTATGATCAAGATTATCTAGGAACAACATTTGGTTCTTCACTGAATTCTTATATGTATGATTTAATTATCTTTGGAAGTCTCTTCGAATTATTAGTTTGGTTTGGCCTACTAGATTGATCTTTCTTGCAATGGGATAAGTGCTTAGCTTTGGGTTCAATCTTGTGGTGTCCTTTCCCAGTGACAATAGGGGCTGTAAGGCATGTATTGTATTGTTGCCATCGAGGATAAAAAGATGGGGTTTATATCATATTGCTTGAGTTTATCCCTCTACATCATGTCATCTTGCTTAATGCATTACTCTGTTCTTATGAACTTAATACTCTAGATGCATGCTGGATAGCGGTCGATGTGTGGAGTAATAGTAGTAGATGCAGAAAAGTTTCGGTCTACCTATCTCGGACGTGATGCCTATATGCATGATCATGTGTGGAGTAATTATGCACTTTTCTATCAATTGCTCGACACTAATTTCTTCACACTGTAATACTTATGCTATCTTGAGAGAAGCCACTAGTGAAACCTATGGCCCCCGGGTCTATCTTTTATCATATAAGTTTCCAATCTATTTTATTTCACAATCTTTAATTTTAATCTATATCATAAAAATACCAAAAATATTTATCTTATTATTATTATCTCTATCATATCTCACTCTCGTAAGTGACCGTGAAGGGATTGACAACCCCTTTATCGCGTTGGTTGCGAGGTTCTTATTTGTTTGTGTAGGTACGAGGGACTTGCGTGTAGTCTCCTACTGGATTGATACCTTGGTTCTCAAAAACTGAGGGAAATACTTACGTTACTTTGCTGCATCACCCTTTCCTCTTCAAGGGAAAACCAACGCCGTGCTCAAGAGGTAGCAAGAAGGATTTCTGGCGCCGTTGCCGGGGAGATCTACGCACAAGTCAAGACATACCAAGTACCTATCACAAACTCTTATCCCTCGCATTACATTATTTGCCATTTGCCTCTCGTTTTCCTCTCCCCCACTTCACCTTTGCCTTTGCCTTTTCTTCGCCCTCTTCTCGTATGTCTTTTTGTTTGTGTTTCCACGTGCCTTCTATTTGCTTGCATGTTTGCTCGCTAAAAAAATATTGATATGGATCCACTTGAAGTGTTCTACTTGGATCATCTTCGGTCCTTATGCGCTCGTGCTGAAACCCCAATTAGCCTAGTTGATGGCAAATCTTTAGATGAGCATGCTCATATTGTGCGTCACCGTTTGTCTGAAAAAGGGAGACTCTTAGGGGATCAAACAAACAGATTGCTGTGTTATGCTTGGAATCTTTGTGAAATTTGTGATTTTACTTGTTGCTCTAAGAACCCTAAAAACACCTTCCCTACCTATGTGAGTTTAATGAAAATGAAATCTTATCTTCTTATGCAAAGGGTGTTTATAGTTACTACGATATCGAACAAATTGAAGAATTTCTTGCTTTTAAGGGTGCTTATGAAGTTGCTTCTTTGATTGAAAAGTATGATATTACTCTCTACGAATCTGAAAATCTTGACATACTTAAATATTGCTATGAAAACTATGCTCACAATGCCTATGTTAAGGAATTTATTGAGAGAATGAGCGCTGCTTTGGAAGAAAATAATGATATGCACGAATCTATAGATAATTATGATTCCGATGATTTGATTGAAATATCCATTGATGAACATGATGCTTGCTATTCTTGTGGCCATGATGCCAATATTTATGAAGATGAGTTTGCTATAGTTCCTTATGTTAAACATGATATCGTTGCTATTGCACCCATACTTGATAGTTCCTTCGATGAAAAGCATGATTGCAATAATGTTATCATAAATTCTCTTAATGTCAATTATGCTAATAATATGCAAAACCCTACGCTTGGGGATGCTAGTTTTGCTATAACTACTATTTTTTGCAATGATCATGATTGGGGTGATTCTTATTTTGATCTTGAAAATTTATTTAAGCCCCATGATGAATATGCAATTGATAATAGTGTTTGCAATATTATTGAAAGTGGGTTTGGAGAGGTCATGACTTTAGTTAATGTTAATCCCACTATTTTGGAAGAGTGTCAACTTTGCATGCATGTGGATCGTGTTGAAAATATTTTATGTGATAGCTATTTTGTTTAATTTGCTTATTATCCTACATGTAATTATTATGAGAGAGGAAAATATGGTTGTAGAAATTTTCATGCTACTAAATTACCTCTCGTTATGTTGAGACTGCTATTGTTTCTTTCCGCTTCCTTGCATATGCTAGTTTTTGCTTGCTATGATAATTTGTTTGCCTATAAGATGCCTATGCATAGGAAGTATGTTGGACTTAGATGTGTTTGTCACGTGTTTCATGATGCTCTCTTCGTGCCTCAATTCTTGTCTTTCATGTCAGCATCAGTGAAATTATCAATGCCTAGCTAGGGGCGTTAAACGATAGAGCTTGTTGGGAGGCAACCCAATTTTATTTTTGCTTCTTGATTTTTGGTTATGTTTAGTAATAAATAATTCATCTAGCCTCTGTTTAGATGTGGTTTTATTCTTTTAATTAGTGTTTGTGCCAAGTAGAACCTTTGGGAAGACTTGGGGGAAGTTTTAGCGATCTTCCTGTAAAAAACAGAAACTTTAGCGCTCACGAGATTTGCTGCCATTTTTTACTGGAGAGTGAGATTTGGTTGATTCTTTTTGCATATTATGAATAGATAAATTCCTCACGTCCAGACATTTATTTTAGAATTTTTGGGGTTACATAAGTATTCTAAACCTACATATTACTACAGACTGTTCTGTTTTTGACAGATTCTGTTTTTCGTGTGTTGTTTGCTTGTTCTGATGAATCTATGCCTAGTATCGGAGGGTATGAACCATATAGAAGTTGGAATACATTAGGTTTAACACCAATATAAATAAATAATGATTTCATTACAGTACCTTTAGTGGTGGTTTGTTTTATTATACTAACGGAGCTCATGAGTTTTTCTGTTTAAGTTTTGTGTTGTGAAGTTTTCAAGTTTTCGGTAAAGATTTGATGGATTATGGAATAAGGAGTGGCAAGAGCCTAAGCTTGGGGAT